>NC_042998.1:108850150-108855150 GCF_006345805.1 Octopus sinensis | reverse complement strand
GCATACATGAATACATACATAGAAACTTTGTCGATATAACTAGTTGTTGTATAACACCAGGTTAGTTGTGGCTAAAACTAGCCTATGATGGAAAGCGATTCAACCATGATTATGGCATCTTATTTTCAGCAAAGTGGACCTAGAACTACATTATCTAATGCATTTCTTCTTAAGATATGAGGTATAATTTAAAGATGTAGCTATTTTAAGTATATGTGTGCGCATGCATTTATGTGTATTTGAGTTGGTGTGTGTGTGTGTGTGTGTGTGTGTGTGTGTTGTGTGCGTGTGTGTTTGGTGTGTGTGGTGGGGTGTGTGTGTGTGTGTGTGTGTGGTGTGTGTGTGTGTGTGTGTGTGTGTGTGTGTGTTGTGTGTGTGTGTGTGTGTGTGTGTGTGTGTGTGTGTGTGTGTGTGTGTGTGCGTGCGTGTGTGCCTTTAAATAATAAGCTTTGTTGTTGATGTTAATGCTTGTTAAAGACTGAAGGAAGAGATCCATAATCAAAAGCTTTCCAACAGTCGTTTCCAACCCAGCACTTACTTTCATCTGGGCATTTGAGTGTCATTTGAGGAAAATTCGACTGCCTTTTCTAATAATTCGGGAGTCCGCTAGGAATGGAAAAGAGGCAGCCGAGTATGGATTTGTGCATTAAAGAATATGGGACTATATTTATAGCAGTTTCTTTCGCAATAATTATGAATCTTTTGTTGAATATTTTAATAAATACAAATTAAATGTGCTTTAGTGGATACTTCATTGTTCATCACATAGATCCACTACTTGTCTACCCACACTGTTTAGATAGATGATGATAACGAGGAGGAAGAAAATGATAATGGTGATGACAATTGTTTTATTCTTTAGTTTTTATTGGTCTCAATATTTTACCTTATGTCATAGTAGAGCACTTTCAAAATAATGATGATGTTGATGACTGGGTGGGTTGAGGGGTAGTGGTGGTGGTAATAGTGTTGGTTGTGGTGTTGATGGAAATGATCATGTTTATGATGATGATGATGATGGTGGTGGTGATGATGATGATGATGATCATGATGATCATGATGATAATGATGATGATGATGATGATGAGGAGGAGGAGGTGAAAAAGGAGGGGAAGGAGGAGGAGGGAGGGACAAGGAAGAGAAGGATTGAGCGTGATAAAATGTAGTAACTGTCTTGATGTTGCTACATTTCCTCTCTGCCATCAAAACCAAAATAGAAACTATTCACTTAATTCTAATTAATTTAAACGTTTACTGTTTTTATTGTCTATCATGAATATTTGTTATTTTACATATATGATGATGATGATGATGATCATCATCATCATCATCATCATCATCATCGTCGTCGTCATCATCATCATTATCATCATCTTATTTATTACGGCGGATACTTTTCCACTGAAAAGAAAATATTAAATTTCCTTTCTATCCAACGTATATTATCATTAAACTAACCCAACTGGGGTTCACTTGCCGAGAGTGAGGTGTTTTCCTAACTTCAAGAATTTTTAACCTTGACATTTAAATCTTTTCAGAAATCTACCGTTTTGTTTAGTACTAATTATTATTGAATAAATATCGTATATGCATTTTATATGAATGTAAGTTAGTGAAAAGTCGGAATCTGTGTAACGTTGAAATAAATGCTTTGATGGAAATTTAGATTTGTCCCTCTTTGGCCGTGGACAACTTTGACTCTTACTCTAACGGGAGTGATAAAATCAGTACGCTTCAAGTACTCGGGTCGATTTACCCTGCATTAGTAACCTAGAATTTCCGAAAATGGATAGTCCCCTGGGGTGTTTAAACACCCCAATACAAAAATACTTATAGTGTTACAATTATGTAAAATATTGTCATACTACTGAGAAAAGTAGCATAACAGGCAATCTCTTTTACGATATAAATTAAATCAAAACTTTATTGAAATGCAAATTAAAGTAAACTTGTTACATGTTTTAAATGTTGTAAATTGTAGGTGAAACAGCCAATACAATAATATTGAAAAGTTTTATTCATCCAAAAATAGCCACAATATATTTTAAGGAATTGAAATGCAAAGAAAAATTATGTGAGCTCATTACGAGGGGCTGCTGAAAACTTCCTGGCTTTAAGGGTGTCGCAAAAGGCATTGTTAGAGGCCCAACCTTCCGAGTACTTTTACAGGACTTAGAAAAACTGAAGGACCGTTGCATTAAGTGTGTGAATCTGAGAGGGGAATATGTTGAATACGATCGTAATTAACTGATCTTCCTCTATGTTTTATGTCCAAGCTAGGAACCTTCAGCACTCCCTCGTATATAGCCATTACTGTTCACTCTGATTCACCACCGGTTGAAAACAAGGGTATGTATATTCCCCACGACAATTAAGTTACAACAGCACTACACCGCGTGGTATCCACTCTCACTGAATCAGGAGAGTAGTAGGAGGGGTCAAGAGAAACAAGTTGCCGACTGGGTATTAGGAGGATTTTTTTTTAAATGTTTTTTTGGTGGCGAAGGGTCACCAAACAACTCATGTGACTAACGCAGGGTTAAATAGTTTAAACTACAACACCCATCCCCACCCCGCAGATTGTTCGAAATTATATTTCATACCCATATATGTGTGTGACAACACACACACAAACACATGCTATGTACATATATTATAATATATATATATATATTATATATATATATATATATATATATATATTATATCTGTGTGTGTGTATATATGTATGTATATGTATAATTTTGCATGCCTGTAGCTCCGTTGAAGCTATACGGTAATGATCAAGCATTCAAATAAGAGTGCATTACATAATATAGCAGAAAATGTTGTAAATAATGAAGCTAATATTCGCTATATGTCCACGGTTGGCATACTTTTCCTCCTACTGCGTTGTGACCATGACAAGTCAACAACTTTTTAGTTCATGTATATAAATAATAGCAATGCCCGGATAGGGATCTTCCTACCACACTGAACTACATCAACGCAACGCAACTGCATCCATGCAAACAGTAGCCGACAGTCTAATAAAGAAACACAGCAAAAAAAAATGTGATCCTATCTACACTATGTATAACTAACAGCGTATGTCAATTCCAGAACATAGTTGATCATAAATTTGCTTAGTCAGGGCAAACCAAGAGAACTATATTCTAAGTTTGAAATCTCAGCTAATATATTTTACCAAAAGTCAATAAAAGTATTTCGGGTGACTATAAATAGCTTGGCTGGGCTGATGCATTCCTGTAAGTAAGCGTTAATATATATATATATGATATGTATACATATATATTATATATATATATGTATATAATATATATATATATTATATTATATATATATATATATTATATATATAATATAATATATATATGTAGTATATATATATATATAGTATATATATATATATATATATGATGTATGATATATATATATTATACATATATATATATCATTATATATATATATATATATATATATGTGTGTGTGTGTATATATATCTATATATCTATATCATATATATGATGTATGTATATATATAATATCTATATACATATATACATATATATAATATGTTATATATATTATATAGATATATATATATATATATATATATGTGTGTGTGTGTGTGTGTGTGTATATAATATATCTATATCATATATATGTATGTATTATATATAGATCTATATACATATATATACATATATATGTATATATATATATATATATATATATTTCTATGTTTTTCATTGTTTGATTTGCCTAATAGTGGTCTTATCTCTAATTTAATTTATATATATATATATATTTACATATATATATATATTTTATTTTTTTAATTTATTTATCTAGTTTCAGCTCAATTGCTGTGGCCATGCTGGGGCACCGCCATTTGGTGTTGCTACGTGATTTTACTTCACGAATGCTTTTTAGCAATTGCCATTTGGTGCAATGAGAGAGTTCGATGCAGCTGCCCTCATCTGCACCTCCTGCCGTGAAGTTGGTTCATCTGGGATACCTGACAAGAAGAGATCCAGTTTCATTTTAAAGACATCTGCATCCATCCCATGCAGGTCTCTTAGGTTCTTCGGGAGGATATTGAAGAGCTGTGGGCCTTGAAGCCCAGGCTATCACAGTATCTTGTCCTACATGTTGATCGCAAATTTGGAGTCCTTGGCACTATGCAGTGGCGCCCAGTTCTGGCATTTGTGTAACTCTCGATGCCAAAGTTTGGGACAAGTCATTCTAGGATCTTCCAGATGTATATTATGGCATATCTTTCTCGCCTACGTTCTAAGGAATAGAGTCTCAATCTCTTGAGTCTTTCCCAATAGCTTATATGCTGCACAGAGGCTATCTTCTTCGTGTAGCTTCGTTGGATCGCCTCAAGTTCTGTGATTAACTTGACACTGGATGGTGACCATAGCTGAGAGCAATAGTCAAAGTGGCTTAGGACAAGTGTCCTCCAGAGGACCATCATGGTTTCCTGGTCTCTTGTTCTGAAGCTTCCAAGAATCCATCCGGTCAACCGCCTACATTTCATTGCCAATTTAGCAACATGCACATGAAATGTGCATCATCACTCATGTAAATACCCAGGTCTCGCACTATATATATATATATATATATATATATATATATATATATATATATATATATATAGACATATACATATACATATGTGTGTGTGAGTGTGTGTGCGGTTAGGGCAGCGGACTCGCGGTCGTAAGACTGAGGTTTCGATTCCCAGACCGGGCGTTGTGAGTGTTTATTGAGCAAAAACACCTAAAGCTCGCCGACACTCCAGCAGGGTGGTGGTGGCTGGCGATCCCTGCTGTACTCTTTCGCCAGAACTTTCTGCCACTGTTTCGTCTGTTGACCTGCTCGCTTAGCTAGCCGGGTAGCGTCATTTGAAGGCTAAAACAATGCGAAACGCATTGTGACCAGCGATGTGTAGCAACATCTGATAGTCTGGTCGGTTACGGTGATCACGGTGA
>NC_042998.1:108837650-108845150 GCF_006345805.1 Octopus sinensis | reverse complement strand
GACTGAAACAAGTGAAAGAGTAAAAGAATACCACAAGAGCGTACAATGAAAGCAATACGTTAAATGATAAATAAATTTCAGCAACCAAGAATTGACTTTAGTCTAAGACAAGGGTGAAGTGTGAAGACTACGTAATAACTCTGTAGTAACAGCTAAATCACTTTCCAAGCATCCTTTCCTCTTAAGATGTAGTAGCGATTGCACAGAATTATACACTATGTAGTCTTAACTACATTTAGAAAATATGGGCAGACCACAGTGTAAGGCAGTAACTCAAACTAAACAACCATGAAATGCTAGAAGAAAATAAATAAAGATAATTCCCATATTATTAGTAGATATTTATTTTTCAAATAAGTAACTATGTATACATTTCTACATTACCAAAGCTCTCCCAATTTCATCAGTTTCGATTCTTTTATACATATGGCTTTGTTTTTGATGGCGTTAATGTTGTTGTGTTGTTATTGTTCTGACTGCTGATGCTCATTATTCCAAAGAACGGCCCTGATCAAGTTGAACTATGACTAAAGACACTCGAGGCTTGACTATCCCATTTTTTTAAGGCGATAAAATGTAATATTCATCTCATAACTGGGTTTTCATGTCGCTACTATCGTAGGCGAGAACTCAAAGCACACTATTATCAACAATTTAAATAATTCGGCCAACATGAGACATTTTGACACCCCTATTTAAAGTTCAATCGTAGTTTCAAATCTAACATCACAAACTTTGAAATCAATTGAATAAAACCTATATAAATGGCTAATCTTTGCTTCCATTCCAAAAAACCTTGCCAAAATGGAGTTTCCGAAATAATAATTTTCTAATGAATTTCTCCTGTGTTTGTATATATCACGTAAATGCTGTATAACTTTCAGATACTTTAAACAATGTCTTTGGTATCGAATATACAACTTTATCAATACACTTTAGTTTCTTAAATCTTGACAGCTTTTTTCCGATATTAGAATCTGTCGTGTTACTTTCAATATTCGCCCATCTGTTTCTTTTGCCGTTAATATTACTCTTTCGTTCCCCCATCCCTTCTTTCTCCTGTGTCTCCCCAACAATCTCTTTACTTTTTTTTATCCATATCTAATACTATATATATAAATATTTTTCGAATGCCAGTTATGAGGAGTTTTTAATTCAATAACTAAAACTTAAAATTATTGAAATCCTGATTCTTTTCATTTTTACTAACAATGTGAATGTATAGTGCGTGCGCGAATATGTGTACGTGTAAGTATGTCTGTCTGGGTATCTGGGTGTCTGCGTGTGTACATGTATTCATATTATATATGTGTGTTACGTTCTGAGTCCAAACTTCACCCGCCAAAATCGACTTTGCCTTTCTTCATTTCAGGATTCTATGAAATAACGACCATTCGTGTACTGGAGTCAATATAATCGACTAAGCCCCTCCCCACGAAATTTCAGGCTTTGTGTCTATAGTAAAAAAGATAATATATGTGAGTTTGTGTGGGTGTTGGAAATACATTGTTTTTCATATGCGCATACATACACACGTGGCTTTTTCGTTCTTGATTATTTTGTCTTATATTGGTGCAGTGAAAGAGTTGAAACAAAACTGGGATGATGCTCTATAGTGTTTAATCGAAACCGGATCATGTGCACAGGGCAAGTTACACCATTTTCCAACCAAGCAGTAGTTTACCATGATAACTAGTTCACAATTTACAATGAATGCTGTTACGTTTCTACAACATTCATATCATTGTTTCTAACATTATTCTTATAATAATGTCTCATTACTTTATCCGAAAAGTATAGTCATTAAATTACATTGACAAATTCTCCTTTCAGTACCTATTTCATGTATATTTCTGTTTCTTCAGTCATTCTTTCATATAGAATAACGTTTTCATATTGGCCATTCTTCTAGACTCCAGTCACTACAAATTATTAACATCCGTTCATATCACTTTCTTTCCTCTTACATTACTCTTCCATCCAATTGGAAAAATTAATAAATTAATTAATTAAATAAACTATATTAAAAAACTGTATGTCTTTGATTTTCAGGTAACAAATAATCTACTGAAAATTCCCAATTTCATATCCCCATTTTTTTCTCTAATCATTGTTAGAATAATTATCTAGCTTTCAAAGTCATGTCGAGTGTTACATACATACATACATACATACATACATACATACATACATACATACATACATACATACATACTTACATACATAAACGAAACACAGAGATATGCATACGCATATATACTTACATATACACTTACATACACTCTCAATATATATTTGCACACATCCGAGACGAACTAAAGAAATAGCAGGAGTCGAAGTGTCCATTTGCTAGCATCAAACTTCGTTCAAATCCCATCCGTGCTGTGAGTAAATACGTTTCCTTTTCACATGCGTATTTTGAAAATGAAGTTGCATAGACAGAAGGGCTTTTTTTTTACAACGAGTATACGTCAGTAATGTGACATTCATGTTTTAACGAGTTATATTTTAAATTCAGTAATCACATTGAAACAATGGAATGTCAGTTAACAATAATTTAAGAAGAATCTTCAGCTAAAATGTCAGTATATATATACCACGGAAATCAATTAAAATGTGCGCGAAGAAACTTGAATATTGTAGTCCGGTATAAAGGCAGGATGTTCTTGGCTAACAACACTAACAATATTATGTTCTCTCTACTCAAGACCGACAAACAGTAAAATGTGAGTTGGTCTTCAGATTATTTTTCCATTTAAGCATACATTTAATTTTCAAACCTAGGAAATAGTTTAGTTCTAATTAGTTACTGATTGAATATAAGAGCGAGTCTTATAGTAATACTCACATATCAGGAGCTGGACTGCTGCTGTCCACAGCCAAGACATGCACGCATGCGCACACGTACACATACTCACCACACACACGTATCTTGTCCTTAATATACAAGTGAACATGTCCTCTTCATCTCCCTACAAAAGTCCTATCTCAATCGTCATAAAAAGGGATGATGGCAAAGAAAGATATCGCACTTGAAATGAAATTGTTTCATTTAGAAAGTGCATTGCTGAATCGCAGATGATTGATTTTGTGGGAAATTTACTAAGCATTGTTATTTCGTACCATCCAGGACTGCCACATTATGTTGACAAATAATCTTTACTTTACTGTATATAATAATACCGAGCTCCCTTCACGAGACACGTGACGATCGGCTTGAAATCAGAAAAGTATTGGAATATATGGTATGGACACTGAAACGCTGAAAGACAAAGCTAACATCGATTCTGATACTATACGTTTCTGCGCGACACAGAATAAGACAACATTGTGCTTTATATGCTAATGGTTCCACGACTACCACTAACCATTGACTTCATAGAAATACTGAGAATTTAAAATTCTTTCTTTTGTGACTTTTGAAAACAAATTTAGGAAAGAATAAGATATCAATACACATATATACTTAATATGTATCATATACACACAGTATGTATGTATTTATGTATGTATGTATGTATGTAGTATGTATGTATGTATGTATGTATGTACATACACACATTGAGCTACATGCAGATATGCAGCCATGTGTATTCAGACACTTGCAAACATACAAACGTATTCCCTTTATAAGTGTGTGTGTGTGTACTTACATACACACACATACACGCGCGCACACATATATATGTGTTCGAGCCTATATATATACATATATGTACAACTGCATTTACATACACTCTCAAGCACACACACACACACACACACACATATATATATATATATACATGTACATATTAAGATGTATGCAAATATATAATCTGTGGATTAAATAGCTATTTCATATTTTTATCACATATACATAAATTTATATATTTATGCGCGTGACAATGTGCAAGCATGCATTTATAAATCTACCTATACTCTTATATAGAAATTCCGTTATATAAGTTCATTAATATAACCAGCTTAACTCTACCTAGCTCACTCAACTTGCAAGTCCTTCTGCATGGTTGGATTGTATTTTCTTCAATATCAAATTCATTGTTCTCCTTCAAAAGTAACATCTAATATTGCTACAGTAACAGATTTCTCTCCTGGTATCAGTTTTCTGTCTGTACCGGACAACTGTACCATTGTATTACACATATGCCATTGTATTACACAACTCCTCAAGTACCACTCCTCAAGTACCACAAAACCATCTCTCATCATAAAATTCGTTAACCCTATTTCCTAAACACGTTCATATTTCTCTTTAGCTTGTTTTCCAGTACTTCTAGTTATTTCAGAAATGTACGTACTTTTTCTTTCCTGACGACTCATTTTGTTCGTGCTTTATTGATCTTTCTTTTGATGCAGAGTGACAGGTAGGGGATTACAGAGGATTACAGAGGAATGAGTTTCAATGAGTTTTTATGGCAGAGTTATATGAGGACAGAATATCAATTTTCTAGTTACTTTTAAATCAAAACCTTAAACAAAGCGATGTCAAATTCAGAATTGGTCCTTTACAAAAACTAAAGTACACTCAACTATGTAATATTGTTTCTATATCTGAAATATTTCATTACTTTGCAAATCCCTCATTCGATCACTACCTTGCTTTTAAATTATCGCACTTCTAATCACAACTACTAAGCCCTCTAGACTTATGAAACCGAATTCTCCTCAATCAGTCTTTCGGGTGAGAGATATATTTGATTGTTGATGCTTTATTGAACTATGTTACCAAACTCCCTTACTCAGTCCATCAGTACCTTTAACAGAGATGGAAAACATATTTCAGAGAAATTTAATTTAATGATCTCTCTTTTATTTATTTATTATTATTATTTTTATCTACCATTAAGTATTCGGATTATTTTTTAATTCAAAGAGCAATGGAGCCAGAGAACTGATAAATAACTGAGTGAAAGAGATTTCAGCAGAAACTTTGATTTTCATAGACCTGAATTCAAATCACTAAAGGTGACGACAAGGAAGGAGACTCCATAACACTTATTTCTACCTCCGCAACTGGGTAGAAAGTCAGAAGCATTTCTCACGCCAGACCCTAGACACGAATGCCTGCAACAGACAGAACGCTATATTAGAGACCCAAGTACCAAGTGATGGTGTTGAATCACCTGCTGGATTAAGTCTACCACCCAGCTTACTATAATTGCAAAATATCTATAGCGACCTTTCCAGTCAACTATACAACGTATCTGCGTAATTATATGTAGCAAGGCTACAATTATACAGCGAGGTGGTAAAAAGTAAAGAAATATCCGGTAGGCTTAGCTTTCACTTGAATAACGGCTATATTCATTTTACTTATTTCATGAGATCAATATAAAAACACTTTGGTTATAATTAAAATTATACTTGAACTTCTGCTTACAAGATGTCATTATGAGTTTCAACAGAGATAGAGTTAACCAACATACAAATAGACAAATATCATGCACACACACACACACACACACACATACACACACACATACACACACACATACACACACACACATACACACCCACACACACACAGATACTATCAGAATCCAAGGAGATTCGTGCGGTATATATATATATATATATATTATATATATATATATATATATATCGTTAGCTAGCAGTATAACCCGGCTTGCCCGAGATTAAGTTACGATTATTAAGCTAATCAAGTTCTTTATTTCAAACCAAACTAACTAATATCGACTCTCAAAAAAACACTGTTTTACTCGGCGTAAAATAAAGACAAAACTCTTTCGCACCCAAAGTAATGTGTGTGAGAGAGAGAGGGGGAAAGATGAACGATTTAAAATAAATATATAGTAATTGTTGTGTGAGAAAGTATATATATATACTATGATTACAAAATATAGTGTCTTTCAAAAACATCCTGAATTTGAACACTATATCCCGTGTTTAAGAAAAAAACAAAACATTTTACATTTAATTTTTTCTGAACATCGTCACTTACTCTCTCTCTTCCTCTCTCTATCTCTCACTTTGTCTTTCCCTTTCTTTGTTTAGACGCCGTGAAACTCTCTTCCACTTTACTTCATCTTATTTTTTTTGTTAGGCGCCGTCAAAAAGCTATGGCTGATATTTTTTATGAACGTCGTCACTTACTCTCTCTCTCTCTCTCTCTCTCACTTTGTCTTTCCCGTGAAACTCTCTGCCCCTCTTCCACTTTTCTTTCTTTTTTTTTAGACGCCGTCAAAAAGCTATGGCTGATATTTTTATGGCTAAAAGCTATGGCTGAAAATAGAATTTTACCGCTATCTGCGGGTGCCTCGGGAAAAAAATAAGTTGAAAAAACGCAGATAGGATGTTTCGAATGTCCTCCTAAAATTTGAGCGACATGCGTGATAATTTGTGGATGTGCATAATCTACAATCACGTACACACGCACATACACACACATACACACACATCTTGCCTTATATATATACAGATACAAAAACTAAGAAAAAACAAGGAAAAACGACAACGTGAGGACGTGGTACATGCAAAGTATTAGCAGACGCTCAGGGAAGGAAAGAAAGTTTTACGTTTTGAGCAAAGCTCTCCTTCGGAAACAGGACACAGAGGAAAGTCAAAGAGAAAAGGAAGACGGAAGAAAAAAATCACCAACGATTCATATGTGGTTACATTTTCATATATATATATATATATATATATATATATATTTATTATAATATATGTGTGTGTGTGTGTGTGGTGTGTTTGTGTGTGTGTGTGTGTGTGTGTGTGTGTGTGTGTGTGTGTGTGTGTGTGTGTGTGTGTGTGTGTACATATATATACATATATATATAAACAGCAGTTTGAAGTGTTTCACCAAAAGGGAGAATTATAATTGTCACTAAATGTGACTAGGGTGTTAGAAAACACCTAATTTGCTACAAATAAAAGTTAAAGGGCTCTAATATAATACATTCCCCTATTCAGTGTAAAAGTAATTCCGTGGAACAAGAGGTGGCTATGAGAAATGCATAGCTCGGGTGTGTAATAAAGAGATGAAAGATGGACAAACACGTACATATGCAATTATATTATTTATGCCATTTATAAAAGATGTCCCTTTATATATATAAATCAGTCTTTATCATAAGCTAGTAGAAAAATACGGCAACCCATACTCACTCTACATAGAAAATACCTGGAAGAATATATGGATGAATGTTTCATTCTTTGGCATGAAAGTATAGAGAAAACCATAAAGAATTTCAAGTACTTATAAATGGACTTGACATAAACATTCAATTTACAATGGAATATAGCTTTCAACAACTTCCATTCTTCGGCATGCTCATTACGAAATCCAACTACTTAATAGAAACATATATACTATAAGCCCACGGAAATCCAAGCAATATCTACCGTTCAACTCATGCCCAGACACACAAGAATGAATATCTCTTTCAACCTAGCAAAAAGAATTTGTACTATAGTTTCGAATACAGACACCAGGGACACACGACCACATGAACTAAAGGATACGTTCATACCAGG
>NC_042998.1:108810150-108832650 GCF_006345805.1 Octopus sinensis | reverse complement strand
ACAAAAGATTTAAACAGCCACATTAGTGAAACGTGCTATAAGAAAAAAATGTATAAACTGTATGTTATGTTTATCCTACTTTTACACACACACACACACACACACACACACACACACATATATATATATATATATATATATACGCGTGGGGTGGCTTATTATATTTATGTGTAATGTTTATGTATATACACACGCATACACGCTCACACATATATACATGCTTCTGCGCATTACTGAACCGTATATCAGTCTTCCACGGGCGGCTCTGATAGCATATCTGTTTATCTATGTAATAGATAATCAAGTAATGTCCAACGGCCCTAAAGATTCCAGGTTCAGAGAGAGAGAGAATTGAACTAACGGCTGTACGTCCCAGTTACTATAATCAAAAATTCCAAAAAGACGGAATGTAATGTTTAATGCAACGAATACCAACCTACATCGTATCCATCATTATTAACGATTCTGTCTATTCTCCTTACATGTGTGTGTATGTACTCATGTTAATATATATATTATATATATATATATATATATATATTATATATATATATATATATATATATATATATATATGTATATATATAATTTGAAACTGACTTATTGGAAGTCCACCTGAAGATTGTCGATCAAGACAAGAAACAATTGTAGTGGCGGTTTTTTTGACTATTTATTAAAATTTTATGTATTGATTAAGTCTTTCCTTGTTTGTTTTGCAAAATAGTGGTTTTGTCTCTAATAATATTTTATATGTATATATATATATATATATATATATATATATATATATATGCATATATATATATGTATATATATATACATATTATATTAAATTAGAGACAAAACCACTATTAGGCAAATCATACAATGAAAAACTTAAGCCAATACATAAGATTATTTAATTTATATTATTTAAATATATAACAAAATTATTTTTAAAATATTGTTTAAACCTCGCCAAGATAAATATTTAAACTACCTGATGAATGACTGTAACTCGAAAATTTAAAGAAATTAACAGCCATGAAACGATCGTAGTGATATATTAATTATATTTTTTTAATAAGTTTGTTATATATTTAAATAATATAAATTAATTAATCTTATGTATTGGCTTAAGTTTTTCATTGTATGATTTGCCTAATAGTAGTTTTGACTCTAATTTAATATAATATAATATTTTACTATAAAATTGGATTCAATCCTAAATCTGATTTTTCCCTGTAAGTTTGGATTTATTCCCTAATATTTATTATTATTATATATATATATATATATATATATATATATATATAATATATATATATATATATATATATACATATATATATACATATATATGTTGCGCACATACCCACTTCCGTGTGCACACAAACACACACTTACATACATACGCACACGGGCATGCATATATATGCGCGAATTGGGTGTATACACCATTCCATATAAATGTTAGATGTCCTTTAAATAGGTGTTTCCGTGGGATCTTTAGATCACGGCATAAACACCGTCACCTATATTTAGACCATGTTTTTTTCTTACACATCAACATTTATATCCAATTTTATTGATTTATGATTGAATGAAAGCCCATGTTATATAGCTTTACTATTCCAGTCTTATAGAAAACACTGTTTCAGATTTATATGAAACCTCTTTTACTGTAGTACATTAGAACACATTTCTTCACCTGTTGTTTATTTCGCTAATGTATAACGAGTAGTCATTCTTTCGATATTGCCGTTGTTCTTCATTCATCATTAGAATTAACAAAATATATTATAATTCTGAAGCCAATAAGTGACCAAAAATTAATCGATATCCGGATTCTCACCAATCTCGGACATTTCAATTAAATAATATATGTCAATATACAGATATAGCAGCGGATGTGTACTGCTCAATGATCGATGAGAACAGGTCTGAATCTATGTTTTGTGTTTTGCTAACCGCAGAAACTAGGCATGTACGTCGACTCTGAATCACAATATGTTGAAAGAAAATCTTGCACACAAAGTATATTAGTTTTCACGAAATGCAAAACTATATCAGCTCTAACCAGGACTGTATTGTAGAAATTCATACAGTTGCAACGTTAATCAGAAGGCAGTCCCCCAAACCAAATCTTTTCCAGATTTCTATATTTACCAATTTATCATTTAGAATGCATTAGTTACTGAGATTCTCATTGCATGTCTTGTTTAAATGATACGCACGTATCATATACATTGTATCCATTATATATATATATATATTAAATATACATGTCTCAAAGGATTTTAACAGTGTACGTAACTTACTTTATCATATAATAGCAGCTTATACACAACTCAAAAAATCTTGGAGACTTCTAATAAGAAATTTTCAAAAATATTCTCATAACCTTAAAGGCATGATGTCACTATCTATGATTGCAAATTTGAGTAGTAAGGGATAATTCGTAAGCTATTATGAAGAGATATTTATAGTAAATAATAAATATCAATAACTTTATTTTGTTATGTGTAATTAGCCACTGCTAATTAGAGACAGTTTATTTATACAGAACAAATTTTACTTTCTGTTTTTGCAATCAAATCTTAAAATACACACTTATAATTTTCTGACAGTTATTTCACAAATACCTCATATTTATTTCTTTACTGCTTTTAAATTATGTGTATCACTTGAATATCTCCTTGCAGATGTAATATCAGATTGTTGTGGTGCCTAATATGAAATATCTTCAATAATAGTGAAAATGTGATTCTTCACAGCTAGTATACATATACAGGTATCTCTGTTAATGCAGAAATTGAAGATAGAGGTGAGAAATAACCAACAGATTTATGCATGATTCAGTACGGGGTGAGATTGAGATTTCGTTAATATATTACATGTTGCCATATATTTGTTGGTTGTTTTGCTTTCAGTCTTATATACAATACATTATGATAATCACTTCCTTCTGTACGAACGAAGAGCCAGTATGTTGATGAAATTCAACTAGGAACTTGTAATTGATGAGCCTATGTGTTTTTTTGAAACGCCAGCATGACATATCAGCAATCAAACCACAAACTTTACATGGTATGTGACAATATTCAATATAGTTACCTTTGTTCTAATTGCATCCAATTACTATTGTATAGCTTCAAGTCAGCCTTGATTGGGGAGATACATTAGTAAACTCATTCCAGCCATGCCAAACACATATTTTTAGGAGGTATTTTGGTTTACCTCATCTAACGTATGTACGTCCATATTTTAGGACGGTGGCGTATGATTTGAATGAAATTCGCCAATATTTCTAGCAAGTCAAGAGACCACATAGAGGCACCCACAAGTTTTATATTGTAATATTTATATTATAAAATCAAACCGTACATTTACCTAACTAATTCCTGTATCGCATGGTTATGAAATATTTTTGGTTCTTACAATGCATACAGAATTTTAAAGAATTATTCCTTGTTTTCAAGTTTTCATACGGGTATAATAGATGGGAACTCGAAAAGCCATATTTTCAACCTTCAATTGATTCTCCATTGAAACAATTCAAATCTTTAAACAACACCCTCTTCTACTTCAAGGAACATATTCTAAAATATTCAATTTCAGAATCACACGTTTTTAAGTTCAAATCTAGTGTAAATTTACACTAGTAGTAAATTTACCTTTCACATTTTGGTATATATTTTTGAGATTCCGCCGAGGTCGACTTTGCCTTTCGGGGTCGATAAAATAAGTACTAGTTGCATATTCGGGTCGATCTAATCGACTGCCACCACCGCCCGCACTACACCCCCGAAAAATTCGAGCCTTGTGCCGAGAGGAGAAAATATATTTTACTGAAATCACGTCTGCTTACGTCTTTTTTTTTCTCTTCGCCCGTTGTGCAATACTTTTTACTCTATTATCTATCGTTCTCTGCTTCTTTCACAATTTTTCCTTTATATTATATCAACAACCATATTTCTGGTCTCTTACTTTCCCTTCTTCCTTTATCTCTCTCTCACTCTCTCTCAATCCATTTACCTTCCTTTCTCTCTATCTCTCACTGAGATGAAGGGGAGAAATGGAAGATAAGTAACTAATGAATGAGAAAGATTGTAAATATATAAATACGTATAAATGAATAAATAATATAGAGTTGTAGGTGGTACATATTGCAAGCATAACATATAAATACATGCATGTGATACAAAAGCAAAAGCAACAAAGAGACGGTGAAATTTGGAAACCATTGTCGTACGTAAGAATAAAATGTTGGAATTTTAAAACATGATGAGGATATATATATATATATATATTACTTATTACATATTATATATCAAATATTCTATGTATGTATGAGTTTGTATCTACATACACACACACGCACACATGTATATATATGTATGTATAGGTAGGTGGATAGATAGATATATAGATAGATACATAGATGGATGGATGGATGGATGAATAGGTATACGTACCTGTGTGTGTAAGTGTGTAGGTGTGTACGTGCGAGTGTGTGTGTGTGAGTGTGTGTGTGTGAGAGAGAGAGAGATTTAGATCTCTTACTATACTCAGTAATTGCTTGTTACCTGGCCATACATTATTCTTAATGACAATCGTTTTCGCATTCAGGTAGTAATAATTAGTAAAAGAAATGGTAGTGCAAGATAGATTATATTGATCTTCGCCACTATACCCAATCAATATCATACGTTTCCTAATTAATTTGATAATTTTCTTGGCCAAATATAAGAATATTGATCTCATGGTATATTTTGAAACTTATGTTAACGCTTTTATTGGATTTGAAAGCCGTTTTGTTTCCTTTCACTTTTCTATTATCTATCAGTATAGTTTAGCTTTAATGTGTTTTTTTATTTATTTATTTGCATATTCTTAAATTCTTTTATATAATTTTACTTCTTTTCATCATTGAAATTGGTCATACATGGACAACTCTATCAATGATTTTAGTCCATGATGTATACCCCAGTACTTATTTTAGACTTATACTGTTTTATCAATCTTTGTTAAATTGTCAATTTATCTTTTTGACGTTATAATTGCAAATAAAACCGCTAGTTTAGAATTACAAAGACAAATATAGATACACTGGGGCGGAAATACAAACAAAAAGGCGAAAACACACATACTTACACGTACACACACACACACACACACATATATATATATATAAATATAATAGATAGATAGATATACAGATAGATAGATAGATAGATAGATAGATAGATAGATAGATAGATAGATAGATAGATAGATAGATAGATAGATAGATAAGTTTCTTTATTAGCCACACAGGGCCGAACACAGATGGGACAAAATATAATGAACAGCTTTTCTTTTCGAAAATAGAAAAAACGGAGAAAAATAAAATTCCGATCAAAAGGGCTCGTGAGAAAAAAAAACCATCAAAAGGGATCGTGTATCACAGAAAAAAATCTAAAATGTGAAAAGCAAGATTGGAAAGAAAAGCCTACACAAAAGACAACGGTAACCTCAGGCAAGGAGAGAATAAACACATGGGAGCAAAGTGCTCTCTCTCTCTCTCTCTTTTCGATTTACAGGATCATGCTCAAAGTGGTTTCGTCACTTGCACGCACCATCTTTGCTACATTCACCCACTTTTATTGAAACATTCACGAGACAAAACTTGCTTCTCTATTGTCACCTTCCTTTTCAAGTAATACTTGAAAACGTTGATGAGCGATTGACCTGAGACGTAAATGTTTGTGTTTAAACCTTGCACGATAGACTCGGCCGACGGGCGGACTCGTCCCAAACGCTACAGCATCCCTTCGGTATGAGTCCACAGGTCCGAAATGGTTGGACACTGCACGAGTACGTGCAGAACGGTTTCGTCGATCTGGCCGATAGATAGATAGATAGATAGATAGATAGATAGATAGATAGATGATAGATAGATAGATAGATAGATAGATACGTTTGTATCTATCTTTATAAACGATACTTAATAAAACTATAGTAAAAATTTAATCAGATGTGCTACGACTGGCTTTACAACCATAACCTTCAGGTCCAGTTTATCTCCACATGGTATAGAAAAAAAAAAAAAATTTAATAATGTTTCAAGAAAAAGCGCAGGTTCTGGTGAATAATTAATTTATAATGGATCTAAGATAATCCTGAAGAAAATTCTACAATACAAAAACAATAATTTAGAATACAGAAGTCACCTAACGAACCCAATCTAATAGAAATGGAGAAACACTAGAATAGCATGAGAAAAAGAAATTTTAACGAACATTTTACAATTATATTGTGATAATAATTACTGTTATTATTACTACTGACAGTTATTTCCATCATCTCGCCAGCTAGTCGAAAACGAGGCTTTGGAATGATATTTAAACATGGCGGACTCCTGATCAGCAAGGTTAACGATTAAAACAACTAATGACGGATACTATACCCTCGTTCTAGGAAGAGTAGTGCCTATTTACACATAATCATTTCCAGTCTCCTGTATTCAACAAGTTCACCAGTTCCATAACCAGAATCTTTCCTTAAACACAAAAATGAAAAAGAATACTGCGAGTCAGCTGTAAACGTCCGGAATTTTCTTCAAATTTCAGAATCTCAGAAAAAATTCTCAGAAAGATCCAATTTCCAGCAAACTGGAAGTCGAAGCTGTGATTTGTGCACAGCTGAGAATTCGAAAGCATTCATATGTAAAAAGTTATGTTAAACAGGGAAAGGGAGATATCAGGTATACACAAACATTTTGAAGCAAAGCATGAACTGCGCCTTTGACAAACACCGACTTCACACAACTAGAAATATATATATGCATATGCATTTGATTTTGTTACCCCACAAATATTATTTCCATTCTTCTTTTCAAATTTTCATTCTTCTGTCAGTCCCTTACTTTATTCTAGTTGCTTAGTTAAAACACCAAGCCTTCTCCTTCTCCGCTGTTATAGTTTCCTTTTTTACAGACGTTAATCTACCTTAATCAAAAATTACTATTTTGTTTCCCTTATTATAAAATAACTTTTTAAATGGCTTCAAGTATTACAAGTAAGGAAAATAACTCTATTTTCCAGTGAAGGAGTTATTTACCTTGTTAAAAGCAAAAGTTTAAGTGTTTTCAAACTTTTTTTCATATTTTAAGCTCCCATGATAACGAAGGAGAATAAAAAGGTTCTGAAAACATTCACAACTCCCATTTACAAACCAATGTTCGCAAGACTTTAGTCAACCAGAGATTACAATAACAAACACTTGATCAATGCACAGCTGGATTGAATTTGCGTAAAAACATGCACCTACAAATATCAGAATGAAAACGAAACTACGAAAGCAGGAGACTTTTACAGTGATTCGCGATCGTTATTATATGGTAATAGAATGATTTGAAGAGAAAACCTTAAACTATGAAGAAAATATTAAATCTACTTTTCTATCGATTCAGCATGAAATGTGAACAGCATATACTTAAAAGTATATCCGTGAAGAAATAATTATAACTAGTAATTTGGAAAATAGTTTTGAAAAATTCATGCATGTATTTGTGTGTGTGCGCGCGCGCTTCCATGCACGCATATAGATGTATGTATGTATGTATATATGTATGCAAGAATATATGTATCTATGTATGTATATATGTATGAATGAATGAATAAATGTATGTATGTAAGAAATAGGAAAAATTTAGGATAATGAAGATAATGATGCTTATAATCACAACCCAAAGCCTAATTGTGATGATCATTTAGAAGCAGAGTATACGAATTTATTGTAAATATCATTTATAAAAATGTACGGGAAATAATTTAAATTTATGAGTGACATCCAAACTACAGTGGAAAAGGTAAGTCGCTGGAGTTGATTAAAAAGAGACGTTGAGCGATGGCTAGAAGAATATTGAGCTATATCTGATAACCAGTTGATTTAGCAAGCGGGACCCCATTCCGAGGGTTAGGCCTCGAAACGGCGTGCATTCTCTCTTGATAACCCCACACGCTTGCTGGCTTCTGGTATGCAGAGCTTTCGACTGGTAGTACTTGCATGTGCAAGTTGTTTGCAAAACATCTCAGACCTTGTGGTAGGTAACCACTGACACACCGTAAAGACGGTTAGGCATCTTGGAAAGACAAAAGGACTGCTCGGAAAGATGAGCTGAGAATGGGAAAGACTATTGACGCCAAGAAAGACTTGCGGAGGCTGAGGACTTACAATCCTCACCTCTGTAACATATTGCAACAACTACCAATGAGAATGACAGCCCCATGATTGATCGAGAGGAGCGAGTCGGGAATCAATCAAACCCAGTTAATACAGAAATGACCTTGTGCATGAATAAGGCTATTCCTTCGATCAGAGAAGGGAGTGCAAACTTCTATGGATGCAAACTGTGCTGTAGCACTTTTGCAACCGAGAGAGGCTTCAAGATATATCATGGAAAGACTTGTAAGAAGAACACAGAGCAATGTGGATCATCTGATCGTAAAACAAGTGACAAATCATCTCTGCACTCAAACCACAGCGGTTTGCTACAGCAAACACTTCCCGACAGGAAGCTGGTGCGTCAGATAGTACTCGGAAGCAACTGAGGGTTCTGTGGCCTGCTGCTAATGAGAAAGGAAGATATAAAGAGTTTGAAAACAAGGTATGTTAAGCTCTTTATAAAATTTCAGGATCTACAGTGGAAAAACTGAGAAAGTTAACAAGCTCAATATACTATACAGGAAAGGAGTTATTTGTAGTTAAATATGGGGCCCGATTTGCGAAAGGAAAGTGTAGACCAAGCAGGCGGAGCCGGATGAAGAGGATTCGTTGGACACAGTGTGAGGCGACTTTATCATCGTTAGGCCTAACTCATCGTAAATCAAATAGCACCATGAGTGATATTCAAACTACAGTGGAAAAGGCAAGCAACTGTATTTGGTTAAAAAGAGACGATTAGCAATGCCTAGAATAATATTGAGCTATATCTGATAACAAGTTGATCTAGCAAGCGGGGCCTCATTTCAATTAGAGGGACCAGTGTGCAATGATGCCGTCAAAGGGTAGGCCCCGAAACGGCGCGCATTCTCTCCTGTTAATCCCATAATATTTCTGGCTTCTGGTATGCAGAGCTTTCGACTGGTAACACTTACATGTGCAAGTTGCTTGCAAAACGTCTAGATTCATATATATATATGCGCACGTGCGTGTGTGTATGATTCCTGTCTACTCTTGACTGTGGAATACCATCACTGACCACTAAGAACTCTGTGCACTGAGACGAAACTATACTTTACATTTGGGGCTCCGCTGGGAATTAATGAACCCAGCACTTGATAGATACACACACTCGCAAACTTTACTCATGAACTACATTAGCAGTGAGTTGCCATGGAGCTCGCTTAAGTGCAGTAAGAAAAATGTGTTTCTTCAAAAATACCCATACATTCCGTTACATGTTTTCTCCACTGATGGCGATGACATGTATTGTTTCCCAATTGATCTTTCCTATCTCACATGCCTTCAACGAGGACTATACCGTAGTCTTATTTTCTGCTGGGCACGTTATCCATAAAAAAGTTGACCATGTAGCATCTGCTCAGGAATTCTTTGATCATTCCTCCGAACAAGATGTCCATTCTCATGTAGTTGGTGCTTCTGCTCTAACGCTTCAGTGCTCAGGATTTCAGTTGCCCTCAAGTCCTCTGTGCCTGTAATCTGAAAGGAACAACCAACTCAACATATAGACTGTATCTCAGATATCTCTGATGGACGCGTTCAAGTACCATGCATGATGCCTGCAAAGATTCCTATCTTACATGAGTAAAAGATCAACATCAGAACACACGCACGGTACACAACCTTTGATTGCCCTATTATGATGCCATGCTTGGATCAGACACGAGACTCAAGAGCCCTAAAAGAATCGGTTACCTTCAGAAACCTGAAAAGTATTTTCTCGTCGAAGGTCAAAAAAAGTATGTGTACGTTGCCCAGGCATATATATATGGTGAAGTATATTTACCACCTAAATGTGGCTAATCTTTAAGGGTTAATGCTACTGTAGCTTGTAGCCCCAGGAAGACATCTTCTCCAGCTGGCTATTGACACACTATCTGTGCCCTATCAGTATTTGCAAAGGGAAATCATCGTTTCCATCTCCAGCCTGACGTGATACACACGGACCCGAGTTTCTGGGTATTGACCCTTCATCAGTGTGTTACAATCACCGGTTGGCGATGAGAGATGATTCTCAATGCAAATATATATTTACTTTTTCCAGTGACGAAATGTTACTGATCTCGAGAAACTGGAAACAAGCAACAATGAATCTCTAAGCGAGGTATAAACAGTAGCTGCACGACATCGTGAAGTATATTTATATCTATACAATCAGTATTTATCAAAAATATCATTTATTTCCTACCAAGGGCATATGATGTTATTCTCAAAACTGTTTACAATGGTGTCTAAGAGAAGCATAACCACACTAAAATCATACCAGACCAGAATTTGCTCACACCTTTATAAATAGGGAATAATAGTGATAGAAAACCATTCCATTTAAAACAATCTGGTGCAACAGATCTGATGTTGCTCTGTGAGTTAACGAACAAAATTCATACATCGTGGCAAAGACAGCCTTACGACGAAAGTGACTGTGTCGTCCAAAATTATGGAAAAGCAAAATTATATGGTGAACCAGCACAGTGAAATCAACAGATGTTATACTTGATTATAAAGTCTTCTTTTTACTTATATCACAAGTGAAGCTGAACATCAAAACAACTGACTTACTCAAATGCCTGAAAATGAAGACTTGTTTTCTCCTTCGAGAACGGACAAAACAAAATGGTTTGTATCTACAATATCCAGTCAATTAATCATTCAGTAAAGATTTATAAATCATTCTAAAGATTCTACATTGGAGTCTCTAAGAAAGAAACGTATACACTTCAGCAGCATATGTATACTGCACACATAAATACAGAAAAAAGCAAGCGCATGCTCGACTACTAAAAAGATACGTAAACTCATTGTGTACAACTAGACATTCACATACAGAAATGTTTACAAAATAACTTTACAAATTCATGTATATATATATGCATGAAACCATATAAAATTTTTTAAATAATATATGTATGTAAGTATGTATATCTTTGGAATTCTGCTGACGCAACTAATCATTTTGTTAGTAAATGGCTTAAACATTTAAATTTATTTCAAAGACAGCACAAGGGCACATACACACAAACATACATATACAAGTATACTCATAAATGCATACAAGTGTACCTACATATATACATACATGCATGCATACACACATACATACATACTTACATACATATATACATACATACATACATACATACATACATACATAAATACATACATAAACACATACATACATACATACATACATACATACATACATACATACATACATACATACATACATACATACATACATACATTCATACATGCATGCATACATACAAATGGGCACTTTGTATGAGTAAAATATTATACGTCCATCACCTCTTTCAGCACACACGCTGCATATTGCTCCCAAGACGCTTGCAGTTCCTGACTTAACTTCTACTTTCCTGTTTCGTTCAGATCTACCACCGCAACAATTCAGTGGTATGTGACCGCGTGTGCATCGTTGGCGATTTTCTTTCTCCGTCTTCCCTTCCTTGGACTTTTCCTTTTTTCTACATTTCTGACGAAGAGCTCCGCTCAAAACGTTAAATCCTCCTTCTTTCTTTCCTTTCCTGAGTGTCCAATAACACTATAATTGTTCCACGTCCTCGCGTTGTTGTTTTCTCTTTGTTCATGTTCGGATTAACTATATATATATATAATATATATATATATATATATATATATATATATATATAAATGAAAGAATGAAGTTGAACGAAGATTTAACAAAATTCCTTTATTCTCGACATATGTGTTTTTCTGACGTGAATTTGCTACCCGGGTATCGGTTAACCGAATTATCCATACTAGGATAATTCATTCAACTACTTATATATATATATATATATATATATATATATATATATATATATATATATATGTATGTATGCATGCATGTATGAATGTATGTATGTATTTAGATGGGTTATACTTCCCATGCTATGGAGGCAGGTATTGCTTTTTGTCTGTACTAATATATACACCCAGTATTGTAAAACTAAGATAAACATGGAACACAAACCGATACTAATCTCTCTCGAATGAACATTGGTCAATCTTAAGAATCATAGTAGCAACAAAGTACAGGTCAGCTTTTATATATTACTTGAAATTAAGAACACTACCCAGGTGGGGAATAAACAACACTAAAGCAGTCTATGAAGAACTGGTGTTTATAACATTTTACTATCAACGATATGTTTATGGTGACAATCGTGAATAAAAAAGATTTTAAAAAGCACCTTTTTACAACAAAAGCAATGTATTCAAGACCCAAAACTAGTCATTAAGCTAACATTGCCAATTGCAGCACATTGTAGCCAGAGCGAAATAACGAATACAAACGAAACCGATAGATCAAAAACATACTGTTGAATACAAGAAATAAAAAAAAACCAGCAACTAAATTTTTTTAAAAAGTGAAGTAACCTATCTAATATTTTTTTTCGGGGACGACAAAATTAAAATATGCCATTTTGTAGAAGTCAGCTTTCACTTTAAAAATACTGGATAAAGTATCTAGAAACAACGTATGCAAATTTAAATATAATACCTAAAACATGCATACAACTTTATACCCACTATCATTTGTGTGAGAGGATATGTAAAATATGAAACCTAAATCGAAAACCTGGGTTCTTTTGAGAGAGGACAGAACATCACAGTTTTTACAGTATATAACAACTGGTGAGCTATGGAATCTGAAACGAGAAAATCTTCAACTCCTGAACGAATGGTTGTGCAAAGCATGACACAAAGAACAACTTTTAAGCATATACATACGTCTATATGCCTCTCTCTCTCTCTCTCTCTCTCTCTCTCTCTCTCTCTCTCCTCTCTCTCTCTCTCTCTCTATATATATATATGTGACTAGTAAAAATAAATAGTAACACTCTAATCTAGAAGATATTCTTTTTCGCGCTTCATTTTTTCTTTTCTTTTCTCTACTTTTTCCTCTTCTCTGGCTTTTTTTCTTTGTATCATATATTTCTATATATCTCTCGTTCCGTCTTTTTATATTTCTATCTGGATCTAACACTCCTTTTATGCGTTTCTCTCCTTCCCTCCTCGCTCTCTCTCTCTCTCTCTCTCTCTCTGTATATTTTCTCTCTTATCTTTTCTTTTTCTTTGCTTGAATTTGTATAATTCTTTTTCCTCTCACGTTCACTCTCCGTTTTTGTTACTTGCACACCGAAGGAGAATTTGCCTTGTATTTCAACTTACAAACGAAACAATTACATTTCTTCCAATAGAATGTTGACTGTTCTACAATTACTTTGACATCTTACATGTGATCTTGTCAATGTCTTTTCATCATTTCCACAACTCTTTGTCACAACATTGTTGCTAAACGACGCATTCATTAAAAAATTTTTCATAACAAGTAGGCATACAAAAATATAATATATAACGTAGTGAAATTTCCTGACTAACATGCATGATTTTTATATCCATATATATCTAATAATGTATGCTTATTTTGCAATATAGCAGACTAAGAAAGGCTGTATAGTGTCTATGGAAGTTGAAGGAACTATCTTTAGGGAAAAGAGCTCCTCAGAGACCGAAATTAATATACAAATATAGTCTTGAATCTGAACAGAACGAGAGGGCAATATTCAAGTAGAATATTGAGGAAATGCATTTAATAAGCTATTATTTAGAAGCATTTATACTCATTGTGTCCAAGCATCTTAGAGAAAATCGCATTATAAAATATAAAATTGGAACAATAGGCACAGAAAAGAAAACACATATTAACTATTCCTTCAAATATTATCCTTGTAACTGAATTTATTTGTTATTCAAGGTTACATGAACGAAAACAACCTGGTAATACCTCATAGCCAGCTGAAAAGTTGACTGCAATTCATATAATAAAACCTTGTCTACCTATAGATAGTCGACGGGGGAAACGATCGCATTCAATACTTCTGTCATGTTTCTGCAAAGGTGCTGGACCACACGGATTTGTCATTGAGATGATAAATATATTAGAGGAATATGGAGTTAGAAAACTAATAGATGTAATAAACAAGAGCTATGATGATGAAAAGTTTCAAAAGATTTGAGCAAACCCATTTTTATTACACTCCCATAGAAATCAGGAGGTGGACTGTGAAAAACATCATACGATTAGTCGCATGAGTCACGTCACAAAGATTTCTCTGACAATTTTACTTCTGTAGGCAAGAAGCAGAATAACATATGAAATTGGAATTGAAGTTTCGCTTTGCAAAGGTTGCTGCGACTTGGAATGCTAATTTTGTATTGAGAATGATAACGGAACGGACAGTGGAGATGCAGAAAGTCGACTTCATGTGTTTCATAGATTATAGAAACACCTTCGTATTTAAAGATTCAGTAACCTTGAGCTGTACGGTAAAGACTTCTGAATCTAACATTAGGAGAGGAGTTAAGAATCATCTTTATAATAACTATAGCGAATTGATCATAAGAGAACTGGAGAAGAAAAAAGGTCTTCGGGTAACAGGGAGAAACATCATAAACATAAGATATGCAGATGACAGTCTTACTTGCAGAATCAGAATATGAACTTCAAAGATTTTTCAATGTAGTGATCGTAGAAAGTGAGAAGAAGAGCCTGTTCATAATTTGTCAGAAGACAGGGTATCGTGGTGACGAAGAAAGAGAAACCCAAAGGGAATGTTGAAAGTGAAAAATCAAATAATTAAGCGTGTATCAGGTATCATCCTTCAACTACTTTGGAATTGTGGTCACAGAAGATGCAAGGCGTGTGAAGTAGATCAAAAACCGAATAGTGCTGTCAATATCTGCATTTTCACAATTTTATAACATCTTGAAAAACCGTGCTCTGAGCATCAAGAACAAGATCTGTATATTGAACTGATATGTTGACTTTCTGTTAATAAATATGGAAGTGAAGTATGGTCTATAACATTAGAAATGAAAGCAAGCTTGGAGAGCTATGAAATGTGGCTCTTAAGGAGAATATTGAGACAAAGTATCCAATGAAGTGATAACCAGGCTGCAACAAATAGGTAACTACTTCGTGGGATAAGGGCCAAGCAACTGAGATTCCTTGGTTATGTAATGAGGGAAGAGAGCCAGGAGAATTTAGCGATGGCTGGAAAGATGGAAGGGAAAAGAAGCTGAGGAAGTAGAAGAATAATACTGATGTCAAGCTTGAGGAACTGGTTGGAAAAAAGAGGCATTAAACATTAGGAAGGGGAACTGTAAGAGAAAACAAAAACAGAGAATTGTATCAGCACATGATCTCCTATGTTCTACATTCTGGACAAGCCATTTACAGAAAGACGTGTATCTGCCATTCTTAGAATATCTCGCTATCAGGCAATTTTTGTTCTTTATTTTGGTGCTTTTTAAAATTCTTACTACTATCAGAAATGTGTAATTTCTTCGTAACACTAATATGTAGTATTCGTTTTTCTAAATAACTTTTATGAAACCAAAATATAGAATTTAGATTGGAACTAGAAAATCGAGCATGAAATCTTAAATTTAGGAAGTATTTATTACTTTAACATTTTTGTAGCTTAGCACGATTGAATTCATTCATTACATTATTCAGAAGAAATAGAAGCCTCACGCATTAACTTAATTTAGCCTACAAGTCTCAAAGTTAGCTAAGATAAAGCAACTTCGATTAAAATAGGTAACTGAATACAGTCACCCAAGAATACACATACACACTCAAACATAAGCACATCAATCCATATATATATATATATATATATATATATATGAGTGCATGTGTGTTCGTGTTTGTCTGTCTGTGTGGTTATATATATATATATATATATATATATATATATATATATGTGTGTGTGTGTGTGTGTGTGTGTGTGTACACGAAATTCTGCCACTCACTTCCAATGCATAAGGCTCTTACAAACACAGGTCACTTTAGTTTTGTGATTTCAATGGACTTCCATCTGTAGTTTCATTTTAATATTTGACTCAATGCCATAATTTTCCAATAATCTTATAACTGAATTGACTACTCAAATAGCTGAAAAAGATAATGCAAAGATTTTTAGTCTAGTGCTCTAACGTTTTCTGTAATTCATTGACACGGATTCGTTCTTTATTTAGCAATCACGAAAGTATGAAACTGACTTTGGTAGGTTTAAACTTAGAACATCTGAACAAATAGGGGACGTCATTTTATTCAATGCTCTTATGTCACTACAATTCGCCTTATTACATTTTCACTTACAGTTGCGGGTATGTCTATGTAATATAATACAATATGAAACACTATAACGTACATCACTACAATATGCAAATGTGGATTTTTGAACATTACTTATAACTATTATTTCAGCACACTCACTTGAAACTAGAATTAAATAGTTTCCGAAAAGCGTGGCGTTGAATGAATGACTAAAACTAAATTTTTGAACAGTTGTCCGTTAAACACTCCATGTTCACGGATTTTAATCGTTATTTTCTTTCTAGAATTGAGTAAACAGTCTTTGATACGATATTCACGAGTTGAGTGTTCAACATTGTCAAGATGTGATTTATGCATTTTCATTGATTTACAGGTACCACTATACAAGGAAAGCTTACACTTTAGTTTCGTCCATCCAAAAATAAATTTGCATATTCTTTTCTTCTTTTACTTCTTTCAGTCATTTGACTGTGGCCATGCTGGAGCACCGCCTTTTAGTCGATAAAATCGACCTCTGGACTTATTCTTTGTAAGCCTAGTGCTTATTCGATCGGTCTTTTCTTCCGAACTGCTAGGTCACGGGAACGTAAACACACCAGCATCGGTTTTCAAGCGATGGTGGAAGAGGAACAAACACAGACAATAACACACACACATACATACATACATAAATACATATATATATATATATAACTCAACTTGTGTGTCTGTGTGTGTATCTGTGTGTGTGTCTGTGTGTTTAACTTCCCGGCACATCTCCTCCTAGCCAACAAATCGTAGAACCACCAAAGATGGGCCACTTAAAGTTTAAGCGAATGAAAATTGAACTGCGCTATTTCTGTTCCGAAATTTATCTCGCAAGTGCAAAAATCGATAATGCGTTTGTTTAGGTCTTATCCCATGCATTGAATAGGGAACTTTACTCAGTTACATTCTGATTTTAAATTCCGCCGAGGTCGGCTTTCCTTTTTATCATATCAGGGTTCATTAAAAACTGTACCAGTTGCACACTGGGTTGATATAATCCTTTTGTCTGTCATTCTTTGTCTTCCGAGGGGAGAGAGAATGAGAGAGAGAGAGGGAGAGGGAGAGAGAGAGAGGGAGAGGGAGAGGGAGAGAGAGAGGGAGTGAGATAGAGGGAGTGAGATAGAGGGAGTGAGAGACAGAGAGAGTGAGAGACAGAGAGTGTGATAGAGAGGGTGAGAGAGAAAGAGTGAAATAGAGAGTTAGAGAGATAGTGAGAGAGAGAGTGAGAGAGTAAGATAGAGAATGAGAGAGAAAGCCGGGCAGTACTGCTAGTATATATATGTATATATAAATACATACATAGATACGACGGGTTTCTTTCAGTTTCCATCTACTAAATTCACTCTCAAAGCTTTGGTTGGCCCGAGGCTATAGTAGTAGGAGCTTGCCCAAGGTGTCAGACAGTGGGACTGAACCTGGAACCATGTGGTTGGGAAGCAAGTTTCTTACCATACAGCCACGCCCGCGTCTATAATTTAGTACTTAATTGAAATCAATCTCTAGACATTATTCAAACTTGTGTTTACTCCTATAGCCTTGGGTCAACAAATCTTTGTGTGTTAAATTTGATATACAAAAACTGTGTGAACGTCTGTTGGAGGAATCATTTCAGCTTTGAAAGATAAACTTAAATTCCTCAACTCTAGGTAATGGCCTATTCAGCTGTACATTCATATTAGATCACTTGTTTGATAACTTTCCCTTTTCCTTCCAATAGTCATTGAGGGTCCTCCTTCCTATTCCAAGCTGGTAAAAAGAGATTGCCATCCATTTAATCACATATAATTTACTCTCAAATGAATATGCATACATATATTCATGTTATATTTAAGACTGGAACTAAGGTCGCTGCTTAATTAGATTTTTCTTATTTCTTATTAGTCTAATATTTTAAATTTGGAACAATCTTCCTTAAATCAATTAACATTGCTTGACCTTCTTACCGTCATCTTATGAATGAAGTGATGCTAGTGACGTGTTTTTGCCACGTTTTGTAGCAGACAACAGGAGATTATTGATATGATGTTATAACCGGTAAAATTGTCATTGCAAGATTTAAAATGACTTAACAGTTAATTCCTGTTTACTTTCACAGTAACTGTGTTGTATTTTATCTCTGACTTGGTGCTAGTGATAGTAGTGGTGATGGCCTACGTGGTGGTGGTGATCGTCGGGGCCATGTTGATGAAGAGGACGAAGAAGGAAGAGAAGAAGAAGAAGCAGAAGAAGGAGAAGAAGAAGAAGAAGAAGAAGAAGAAAAAGGAGAAGAAGAAGAAGAAGAAGAAAATTCTATTAATAATTCATTCTACTTTTAGTTTATAATTTCTATTTTGTACTACAAACATAATTCTAAATAAAATTTTGTCTAACAACAAGCCATCAACTCGGGCACCGATTTATCCATATGGATGAATATGTATGTGTGTATCTTTGTCTGTTTGTGTATGTGTGTGTGCGCGTGTGTGTGTGTGTGTGTGCGTGCGCATGTATGTGTGTGTGTGCATATATATATATATATATATATTTATCGATGTATATATGTATGTATATATATATATACATACATACATACATATATATATACTGAAAGAGAGAGACAAATACAAAGGTGAGAGAGAGAGTGAAACAAATACAGAGAGAGAGAAAAAAAAAGAGAGGAAGGAAGAGAGAAAGAAAGAAAGAAAGAGAGGAAGGAAGAGAGAAACAGAGAATGTGAAGAGAGGAGGTACACATTGAAGATGTGGTAATTGTAGAATTGCTGATTCAGCTGCTGTCGAAGAAATGTTGCCTTAGTTACTACTTGAAATTTAGCAATGAGAATGACGCAGGTAAAACGAACAATTTTGCTAACATAATTCAATAGTTATGTATCAGTTTGTCTTCACAAGAATCAATTGAATAGGTTTACAAAAATAAAGATAATTCACATATTGCCACTTTCATATGTGTAAAAACAAGCATGCACACATACTAATATTCATAAATACAAATATACGTGCATGCAAATATACAAATATTTTTATATTTGACTTTTCTGGAATTTACATGGGTATGCATACGACATACTTGGCTAGATATTGCAAACATTGGCGTACTAAAGAAACATGTACACCATCAACATAGAGTATTTACATTCACTCACAGTTTCACACATTAACTCGTGCCCAGTTATTCAGTAATCCCTAGAAACTCTCTTGTCTAAGAAAGAAGCCTTGTTACGTTGCTGGTAATCAGTGTGAATTCTGCTGGGGTATGTATCTCAACTAACAACACACAGGTATATTCATACACATAGACAATATACATATCTACATACAAAGAAACACACATCCGCGTACACATACTCACGCACACACACACACATCATATATATATATATAGAGAGAGAGAGAGAGCGAGAGAGAGAGAGAGAGAGAGACAAAGAGAGAGCGAGAGAAAGATATATATATATATATATATACATACTGACAGGCCAAAAAACAGACATATACATACATGCATCCATACGTTCATTCATATAATGCATGAATGGTGGCTCTCAAACTGATCTCATAATCACTCCCTTATTGCGGATATGCTCCTGTAACAGGATCACTACTTTTACTGCTGTACTCCATTGGATGAATAACTAGTACTGAATATATTTTTGATTGTTTGCGACAGAGTACGGATTTTTGTCAAAAACAACACGAACATAGCATCTAACCCTTTCCATTCGTTCAAAATGCATTTTCAGCCTGGTAACACGTGATTACACCATTAAACTTGTAAGTTTATTGGTATTGTATGGATATAAGCATCTTGTGTGAGTTTCCCAACAATGACCTTTCTTGTATGAAAATACCGACTTTCGAAAGTGCGACTACCATAGACAGTACATATGCGGTCACGTTTCGACTCCCTATCACACAGAGTTCAAATTAGTCTGCAGTTATAGTGCATTGGCATTTGATAGGAAGTTCGATTGTTCTCCAACTGCAGACTGCGCTCCTTGTTTACAAACCACCATTCACTTCAGTTCAATTTTAGATTAAGTGCCGTTGCAATATTGAAGGCTTTAAGTGTATCTTTTCCGAAATCCTGAAGTTTGGATTTCCGGGAAGTAATTTGGCATAAATTATTGCTTCATAATCTTGAAATCATCAAGACAGAAAGCATTACCAACCTATCACCAACCTAGATAAGGCCAGATTCTAACTATTTTGTATGAACTTTAAAAGATACACAACTCTCACTTTAAGCACCTCTGTATTTTGATGTACTGATGTTTATGGTATAGACGAGTAGCACAGGTATCATTGATTCATAGCTTGCAGAAACATTTGATTACTCTCCTGGCCAGTGTCGACTTTCAAGACTCCTAAGTGCAACTGAAGCCATCTCAATTTTCAGATTGGTCTCAGAGATTCATCCTGAAAAGAAAGTTGCCAAGAATCAACTACAAGATTTGACTTTTAAATATATATTTTATGATATATATTTGGTTCATATGCGGTTCATGTGGAACGGATTTAAGCATCACTTGAGTTTTCTTCAGTCCAGAAGCAGCAGCGGACCTGTTGAGAACATCCACATTTTCTTATTTATTAATAGTGTTGTTAAAATTGCTGTTTCTTTTCAGATATCATTAGAAAAAGGTAATTAAAATTCATTAAAATGACAGATCTATCGGACTTCCAAACACATCGAACTGTTGGTAATCGTATGGCAGGCGCGCGCGTAGTGAAAACATCTGAAAAGCTTCCTGTATCAAGAAGCACTGTCTCGAAAGTAATGAGAGCCTTTGAGAAAGAGGGAAAAACCTCGTCGAAACAAAGCTCCGGAAGAGAACCAAAACTTTCAGCGGGACCGTCGGACTCTTAAGCGAACTGTTAGAAAAGATCACAAAAGTACAGCTTCCAAAATTACTGCAGAGCTTAATGACCACCTCGAGAAACCAGTTTCCACAAAAATTGTTTGCCAGGAGCTGCCCAAAGCCGGATTTCATGGGAGGGCTGCAATCAGAAAACCACTAGTTTCAAAAAAAGACGTTGCAAAGCGTTTAGAGTGGAGTAAAATCTTACAGAATTGGTCCCTAGAGCAGTGAAAGAATGTTATTTTCTCAGATGAGTCATTCTTTACCTTATTTCCGACCAGTATAAGCACGTCGTGCTTATTGTGTCTGCTTCATAAGCTCGTCGTCCTCGCGTTCAGAATATTTTTTCTATCGCCTCGACTTAACAGCCCTCACCGGTTGTTTTTACAGGTTTTGTTCTCACCGTTTGTTTTTACTGTTTTGTCCTCACTGTCCTGTTCTTGTTACCACTTTCACCCTCCGCAAAAAATTTCAAATTTTATTTAATTTGCATTGCGGGAATTACTGTTTCAACGAAGTCGCATCTTTTCCTTGCCTTCGTAACGTGGAGTAGATGAAACAGCGACAACTGAAGAAGGGGAATATTCTTTATGTTGTATGTCTCGTTTCACTGTTTGTTTTCTTTTTTTCGTTGTTCGAAAAAGTTTGTTTCTGTATTTTTGTTTTTATGTTTTCGTTTCTCATTGCGTCAACGTTTTTTATGTCCTGTACCCATATATGCATGTGTATATAGACATATATATATGTAGGTATGTACATATATGTATCTATATATGCATATATTTATATATTACTTATATTATTATGTTATCGAACCCCACGCACCGTTTTCCAAGTAAGTTTTATTTATATATATATATATAGTGTGTGTGCGTATATATATATATATATATATATATATATATATATATGATGACCAAGAGGAATGTTTCAACATGAGTATAAAATGAGGGATCACTAAAAGGGAATCTATGAACATCTCTATCGAGGATCACAAGTTTTCCAAAATGTGTTTCATGAAGGATATTATGACGAAAAACGCTTATCTAGTGATTATAAAATCCCAATGAAAAGTTTAGTATTCAGAACTCTCTACATGCTCTAAATCAGTTATTCACAATATACTTGTGGCTCGAATTCCAACTTGTGGGTTATATAAAATTGGATGCTAGATAAAATCATGACTGTTAACATTAAAAACTGAAAACTATTAACCAATAGCGCAAATTTCTACATCAATATTAGATTTTGAACGTCT
>NC_042998.1:108782650-108805150 GCF_006345805.1 Octopus sinensis | reverse complement strand
CCTCCTCTTTTTCCTTGTGCTCTCAGTGAGCACTAGTAGGGTTTTCACAAAGTCAGATCCACCGGTGACCTAAAATTTCATATTTACCAGCGAGATCTAATTTCAGAGAAGCATAATGAGAGCAATGTTGATGTCATAGCCATTAACAAAACCTTCGGTTGTCTAGTATGCAAATCACGTATCAAATCTTCCCACCTGTGGGCTCGAACAAATCTCATCTCCCGGGTTGACAGCACTGATAGCACTGTTGTCGCATGCATTAACGGAGTTCTTTCTGCCCCATTCTCAATCAATTTCTTCTGGTGTTCCTTCCTCCATCATGTGATATCCAGCAGAGACACCATACGCTAAACCTGCATCTATCCCATAAACAGAGATCTCTCAGTAGGACCACACTATCCTTGCCTCTTCTAACAGAAAAAATTTAAAAGAAAATATTCAAGTATCACTTATATGATCTCACTTGCTGAAAACATATCCTTAGCATAGCTAGGACTGCATCCCAAAGACTCGATCTTCTGTTTAAGACCAGAAAATATTCAAAAGCTGCTGACACTCAACAAAGTTCAAGTGAGGTTTACAATGGAGTACTACTTCTATATGAGACAGTGCTATTACTGCGCACATAGACATTCTGAACCACATCCAGAGAATAATTGATAGATTAATTGGAGTTAAATTACTAATGGACAACCTTCACAATCTAGTCCACTGAAATTCTGCCTCCCTCCCCTGGTTAAATAACGCTATATAACGAGCTTTCTGCCTCGAAGCTGAATGGTCTCAACTCGACCACTCAGACATCGCCGACGTTCTTGCCTTTTGCATCTGCCGTCATTCATGGTGCGTCTAATCTCTCAGTCTTGGCTAACCATTATTTCAATCCTTTTTTCTCAGAACATCAGCCATCTGGAATCTTCTCTCTGCTCATATCTTTCCTACAGCTGCTCAACTGCAACAGCTTAAAAGGAACGCTAATTGCATCACGCTCTAGAAGGACCTACAAATATGGGCAATTTCGAACGGCCACATGCTCGTAGAAACACTATAAAAAAAAACAGATGCAAACAATATTATTCTTGTGAAGCCTTGAACAACCACTCCCCCTTTATATTTTATGATCTTGCAGAATATTATTTCTGTGGGTATCATGTCATCTGTAGCAATAAATTATGAACCTTGGCCTTTCTCCAGTGACTAAATTTACCCATAAATATATTATATCTCTACTTGCTTGCTTGTATATATATCAGTACACAGACACGGACAGATAAACATGAACAAGCATATCCACAAACAACAAACTTTTAAACTATACTAACTATTTTTAACATAAAATATTAAGAAACTATTCATATTTTCCTCCGTGTATGAATCAAAAACTAATCTTTAGAAAATTGTGAAATAGAACACTATGGAAATTTAATCGCTTTGACGTTATTGCCGAGCTTTTGAAAGTACACTTTCAGTACGTTAAATTTAAAATATATTTTTAAACTTTTATTTACAGGCATTCGATTTTAGAAAATAAACAGCGATGAAAGAAATTCAAACTACATAGGTCTAGCATTCTTTCATTGGAAATTTGCACCTAAGACTAGTATCCCTTCTTTTTTTTTTAATTTCAGAATCATTCATGAGCTATGTAAAAATTTGTTTCTTCGACCATATACCTAACTTTTTGCATATTTGGACCGTTTGATGTATGGGTCATAAAAACATTCTTGATCCAACAGATGAGTTAATTATATTTACAACATTCCTCCATCTCTCCTGAAATATAAATCTGTAAACATTTTGTTGAAATGAGAGTATCCTATTCTAATTTCAGTAAAATGTTATAACTGGTCTACAGCTCAAAATGTTTACATTAAGCAAGCTTTTATCTATTTAACATCCTGAGTACGAGTTAGTATTTCTCAACAAAAGAAAAATACATTGCTCCCAGATGATGTTGGTATTTAATGAAATGTGAAGTGATGAATCATATGAGAAGAATATTAGTCAGGGTGTAAAGGTCAGCAGTAATTTTAGACATTTATCAAGTGTGCAAAGTCATTCATAATGGTTGATTATGTATTGACATTTTAATATATGATTGGTTTCAGCAAAGGAACCCTATAATAAATAATGTCATCGATATTTCTTTGAACACAGATTCTGGAATGAATTATACAATTCCTATATTTAACTTCCACCAAACTAACACCATATTTCGTTGGGAACTACGAAATATGATAATTAAGGACCGAATTACGAAAAATTATTTATTACAAAAACATATATTTAATCTTAGTAATAGAAATACCTTTAAATAGATGGTGCTAAGTACCATAAGAAGAATAATTCTTCTGTTATTCATAACTCTGGTTCAGTTTGCTATATAACGATACAGAAGGAACTATGAACAATTTATATATAGATGGAGCCCTTGTCATTATTTGACTAACCTGGATAATTCTTGAATGGATTCAACTCATATGAATTAACTCATAAAAAGAAATTATCTCAGATTTCCAGATAATATTCAAAACTTTTACCTATAACTTATATGCACACGACAAATTTACTGTTCTTACTTCGCTTATATCTCTTATTTGGGAAATAGAAATCACAGAAATTAATTAACCAGTTTTAAGTACCGTTCAACAAAATGGCTTCAAACTATTTACATTGATAAATTTCTATCAATATAAAAGATAGACACTTTCTACTAGATGGGCATTGAAATTGAATACCGTATTTATACCAATGTACTGCATTCTAGGAATATGAGAGAATTTACTTTGAAACGATAAGGAAAGGAGAGAAAATAAAACAAATCTACATTAAGCATGCCGTTACATCAAGTCTAACTAAAAGCTAATCATTGTGATAAACGCGTCTTTAACACTAGCCTCTAGCAACTCAAAGAAAGAGTTCGCCATGCACTCATACTCTAAGAATACAAATATTTCGATCAGTGAACAATATTTCCAATTGACTAAAATGTTTTCACTTATCAATATGTTATAGAAGTCTTAATTTTCCACTGGGATGATAACTGCGTTAGTTTTATATATTATTATTTCATGTATACTTCAGAATTTCCTGTACAAAAGAATAACTTTAAGACAGGCTGTCTGCTTAAATTTCACATTAAAAGAGGACGTTATGGGAAGATGTGCAATTCATCTCTTTCTTTAATTGGCTTCAAATGTGTTATGTTGCACGTTCGGATACTACTCAACTCTACTCCAGTCTCTGTACTCTCGACGTCTAGACGTATTCCTCTATATCTACGCATTGGGCTAGCCGATTTCGTCGTCTGGGGGCATCCACACAACACCTCCCCCACAAAAGCTTTTTAAAACCGAATTTATCAATTTTATTTCCTCGCTGAGAAACTGGCATATCTTTTTCTCTTAGCGTTAATTTCCATCATTTCTGTTTGTTTTCTCTTCCTGTTCAACCTACTTTTGCTTCTGGTTCTGGGGCCTCGAACACTTTTGCTTGTGGTTCTGGGACCTGGAACAAATCATACCATAAATCCATTGGTTCTTCCCGCCTGTCTTGGTTTTTGGTATATCTTTTCTTTAATTGGTTTAAATGCCTTCTGTGTTCATATCTTGGTCCTTTTACCATGTACATCACGTCACCCAGACGTCCAGTTATACGTCCTTGTACCCAGTTCTGTTTTCCGTTACTATATATTTTAAAATACACTTTGTCACCTATGTTAAAAACATTCGTTTTTCTTCCCGAACTTTCTATTTTCTGTTTCCTGCTCGGCAACCATTTGTCAAAAATAGAACGAATTTGTTTGGAAGGCATCAAATCTGCGGATGACCTACCCGACTCTGCATTTGGATTCAGTGTTATTCTATACACCTGCAAAAACTTTGTCGTATTTGTATCTTCAAGGTTTCCCGTCTGGTCTTCCTTAAGGCTCTCTTCAATGTGTCGACGAATCTTTCACGTAACTCATTTAACCTTGGAGTTAACACATGCTTCAACTGAACCGACTTACACAATCTTTCGAACTCCTTCGCCGTAAATTGTGTACCATTATCCGACACGATCGTATATGGGACTCCATAACGAGCGAACAGTTCTTCCAAGAAGTAAATAGTCACACTTGTGGTTGGCCTTGAACATTTACACACTTCAGGCCATTTGGAATAGCTATCCACCACAATGATATAATGAGAGCCATTTATTAGTCCTGCGAAATCCACATGTAGTCTAGACCATGCCGAATCCTTTTTGGACACGACTGAATCTGCACTGGGGGCGCCTTTGCTGCCATAGCGCAACCCCTACACTGTTTTACCAGTCTCTGAATTTGCTTGTCCATATTCGGCCAATACACGTAACTTCTCATAAGCGGTTTGCTTAGTGCGTTAGGATACCCTTTTTCGAACTAAAAATCGACAATAATGGTCGGTGATCCGTTTGCAGTGTAAACTTCCTCCCATGTAAGAATTTATGGAACTTTTTGTACAGCGAAGATTAATGATAACACCTCTTTTTCAATCTGGCTGTAGTTTCTTTCCGCTGGTAATAGAATTATTGATGCATGTGCATTAGCTTTGATTTTACCATCCTTAAATTTATGCAATATCACAGCTCCTATACCATATTTACTGGCAACCGATGCCACACTTATTTTCAGATTTGTGTCGAAATGAGTTAATGATAACTCTGATGTTAGCCGCTTTTTTTAATTCCTCGAATGATTTCTGACATTCGTTTGTCCAGCTCCATTTCGAGTCCTTCTTTAGCAACTTATTCAACGGAGCTCTTAGCTCATACACTTTAGGTATGTACAACTGGTAATAACTTACCAAACCTAAAAATGCCTGTAGTATTGTTTCGTTAGTGGGAGCAGGGATTTTTTTATCGCATCGATCATAGAAGGGTCGGGCTTTCGCCCGTTTTCATCGATCACTTGTCCTAAGTACTTTATATTTGTCAAGAAAAATTTACATTTATCTTCCCTTACTTTGAACCCGTAATCACATATTCGTTTGACAACCTCTTCTATATGTTCAAGATGTTGGTCCCTTGATTCACTTTTGATCAATATGTCATCCAAGTATGGAACTGCGAACTCGCAATCTGCTAGCATAGTATCCATCACTTGCTGAAATATTGCTGGTGCGACCTTTACCCCAAATGGCAGTCTTTTGAAACAGTACAGACCTTTATGAGTATTGATTGTTAATACTTTAGCACATTCTTCATCTACAAGTAAGTGGAGGTAGGCCTCTGACAAATCCAAATATTTCTTCTGGGTTTGAAAGCGGATAATTCTAATTTTTTAAACAATCATTAAGACCAGTTTGTTCTTCATTTTTATATATACCGTAGGAGACGCCCACTCAGAGTAGTCTACTTTATCAATTACTTCCATGTCTTCCAATCTTTTTAATTCCTTCTCAACTTGATTTAACGCCGCGATAAGTACATTCCTTTTCGGTTTGAACACCGGCACCGCATTTTCTTTCAACTCCAACTTTACTTTAATTTTTTTACACATACCGAACTCTTTCGAAAAAATATCAGGGTACATCTTTTTGAATTTTAATTTCATTTTTTCCGATGCTTTCTCTGACACGGACTGTGACGCATTCACCTTGTTACATAATGTATTCAGTGATAGATCCCACAGGTCGAATCCTTCCATTAAATCTGTCCCGAACAGATTCATTGTATTCTAAGATGCCATTAGTTTAAATTTCCGCGACCTGTTTTTAAGTTTTAGTTCTGGTGAAATTTCGGTCAAGAATTGAACTCGTTCCCCTGACACACCGTAGGCTGTCCTAGTAGGTTTTTTTTATACAACGGCCTGCCTACCTTATTCCATGTTGCCGTAATTATTATCGATACGTCTGAACCGGTATCTAACTGCATTTTGGTCTGAAACTCATTTATTTCTACCAACACAAATTTTCGATTTTGTCTGGTATAATTTACTTTTGTTGAATAGACTTTCTTCTGTTTTACCATTTTCTTTGACCAGCATTTCGTCTGTATATTTCCAATCTTACCACACTTAAAACAGGTTTTATTTTTAAAGGGGCAATCTTTCCTCAAACCACAACTATAGCACTGTTTTGAATTTAAATTTTTCCTTCTTTCTATACTTTCTTTACACATTTGTACATTATTATTCTTATCTTCTATCATTCTTGTATCATCTCGAAGGTTTATTATTTGTTGGCATTCCTCAACCACTTTCTGCAAAGTGAGTTTCACATCTTGATTCAACTTTGATAATATTATTTTCCTAATTTCCGCGTCTTCCGTTGCCACTAGCCCTTTCACAAATATTAGGCACTTGAACATATCTAGCGTTAATTCTTCCAGCTTAAACCTTTCGCAAGCCTTATTAACTATACCGGCATATGTTACAAAATCATCAGATTCGTTTTCCTTTAAATTTAAACATTCCCGTCGAATGTTAAACTGCGAACTTTTCTCGCTAAAAGTATTAGTCAAAATATTTATCGTTTCATCAAAACACAATTCCACGGGCTTTCTCAGCAAAATAAAGTTACAAAATACGGATGTCCAATTAGTAGTCATCTCTCTTATATGTATATTATACATACAGATATATATACGACGAGCATCTTTCAGTTTCCGTCTACCAAATCCACTCACAAGGCTTTGGTCGGCCCGAGGCTATAGCAGAAGACATCTGCTCAAGATACCACGCACTAGGACTGAACCCGGAACCATGTGGTTGGGAAGCAAGCTTCTTACCACACAACCACTCCTGCGCCTACCTTCTTACCACACAGCCACTCCTGCGCCTGATAACACTTCCAGGTATTATTATTATTATTATTAGTAGTAGTAGTAGTAGTAGTAGTAGTAGTAGTAGTAGTTAATGGTATGCACAAATATGTTACATTTAAAATCAAAGTCTGTGATATCGTGTCACAACAAGTTTCCTAAGATATCCAGGACCTTCGAAAACTCGTTGTTATACCTAATAGAATTTATTTCTGCAATCCTCATAATTACTCTGATCTCAAAAAGGAAATTACCAAGATTATTAGCGGAATCTAGAGTGCCTATAATTACGTGGAGTACGTTTGCAGATACATGTTACAGTCTTCGCATTTCCCTAAGTCTTGGTATTTTCCTAGCTTTCCTATTCTATAACCGTTACATTCATATCAGCAGAAGCAGGCACATCTACGGCTACATTGAGAAAGTGAGAAAGTGAGAAAGTTTCAAAGGAAAGTGTCTGAAGTAACCCTCCAAAGATCAAGTGACTAACAAAGAGAGGTAAAAAAAAAGAAAGTGTAAGTAACATATGCAGAAATCGAAGAAAATAAATGCAAGGTCAACTATGTAAGTAATAGAAGTTACACAAAATCGTTAGTATGCCGGGCAATATGCTTCATGACATTTTCTCCCGATTTTACGTTCTGTGTGAAAATTCCTCCACTTTCTCAATTTTGCATACCATCCTTCCGGAATCAGCTATAAAATAATGTACTGTTCACGACCCAGATTCTTATAGCCGGTTGTATACTTCGACTAAATCCGAGACCTCGTGCCTATACTAGTAACGATTAAACTTATCGTATATACATATGTGCGCGTGTGACCATTTGTGGGTGTGTGTGTGTGTGTGTGTGCGTGAGTGCATTTGTAGGTATCCATATTATCTTTAGTTTATCATTCTAATAATGATTGGTCAGTTGACCTCATTCAAATCAGTGCCTTCTTCCAACGGTTAATAATTATTTCAGTAGAAAGATTAGCAACTATAGCAATACACTATCCGAATATGAATCGATGGAAAAGTCGAAAATGAAAGAATAATTGCACTTTGTGGTCATAAAGATCTCACACCAAGTAAGAATTTCTGGGTCTCTTTTTTTGTTTTATTCTTTCGAGACAAAAATTACGAAAGCAAAAGAGAAATGAAATTCCTTAATACCATTTCAAAACCGATGCATTTGTATTTTGAATAATCATACTGTGATAAACAAGTTTTGGAAATTATATAGGTTAAAGATTTTTAAATTGTTTTCAAATTCTGCAAATGGAAAGGATAATTAAAGTTATTATTCTGCAATGGAACGTATTGCATTGAATGTAACTGAAAAACTCTATTCAAATCGATTAAGCGAAAAAATATATAATTATTGAATTATATATTGGTTATTCATGTGATTGTAATGTAATTTTCATTTCTTTAATTTCGTTCATGGATTTATATTACCTGACGACAAAATCAACTGCTGAGCTTTTATAACGATCCCCAAATGATTACGAATCAGTCTATGAAAATCTTTGGAGAATAGAATACAAAGTGGAATTGGAGGTCTTTATCAAACATTTATTTATTGAACTATGGATTCAATAGAAGACCAATGAAACAAATTTTGTTGAAACAAATGAAAATTACAGTTATAATCCAAACCGCTTATGTTTATTCCCTGTTAACCAACGTATTTTTGCAGTCGAAAACATAATAGAAGGATTTCAGTAAACCATCCTACATTCTTTATACCAAGCTGAATTTCATAAAAGGAGAAAAGAAATCAACGTTTTCCACATATATAAATATATGTGTGTATTTGTATGCATTTAAATATATATATATATATATATATATATATATATATATATATATATATATATATATATATACACGCGTGCGCAAATATATGCATTTATGTGTGTATGTGTGTACGTATATGCATGTGTATGTATATATGTATATGTACGTATAAAGAGAGACAGAGACAGACAGCGAAACAGAGAAAGAGAGTGAGAGAGAGAGTTAGAAATTAAATACAAATACATCTTCAACATTTTGAGGTTTTGTTGCGAGGAATTCTATTTCTAAGTTGCATGTAACATATAGTAAAATTTATGAATACCGCCTACTGAACGTTCAAGAATTTACGAAATGATTCGGCTTGATTTGGGATAACTGATAGTTCAACGAACAAGTTTGTAGAAAGATATCAGTCGCAATATTTTCGGCAGAAAATGAAACAAATCATCTTCAGTGTAATGATTTCATGTAGCTGGAAACGAAATGATAAATCGCCGTTTAAATTAGCAGCAAACAGTGTAGAATAAGTTACTTATTTTAATTGAAGGATAATTGCAGTTACATTGAAGAATAATACTAACTGAAAAGTAAATGATTCTCCATGAAACTAGAATCCTAAAATGAAACCAAACATTTGTAACGGACCGAGATGTGATGAGGAAGCAAGCGGACGCATATAATCTAGGCAGTGAAAATAAAAACAAATACTTAAACATTAATTCAACGGAATTCTAAACATTGTGATTTTTATAGAGCAACTTACTTGTTGAGAAGGGACTGAACAAATGCATATTTAGAAAATAAAGTGGAAAAAGGGAAGATCAATGAAGAACGAGCTTCATACTTATTAAAATTTTCGACACAGTATCGGAGTTATATAATCACAATAACTAAAGTATAGAATATAGAAGAAATCGGAAAATCTAGATTGAGATACAGAGTAACATTTGATTGCTTTCTACAAAAGGGGAATGTGTTTTTTTTTCACATGTAACAGAGATAAAAATTTGCTTTCATTGTAAAATTCAGCTGCCTTTGACGCGAGAAAAAACGCTATGCAAATGAAAGAACTGTTCAATAATACCGTATATTGCACACAGGCCCTTGAACGTTTAGACATCAAATTAACCAACGTTGAAGAAATGAAGTGACTTGCATTTAAATGGAAAGGACCATAAGGGTGAGTGAAAGAGCGATGCGTGTGAGAAAGAGCTGAGAAAAAGACACTTCTAATTGTAAACATCTCATTCCATACTTCCTTTCAGTGAGAGTGTATTGTGGCACATATTTTTCTACATAAAAGGAGAAAATACTATCCTTAACAGGTGGAAGTTCAGTGTAATTTTTCATTTACATGCCTGTATAGTAATATATAGCAGTGACATCTAGTCCAACACATAATCCATTTGGAGGTTTGTGCTGATTCTTTCCTGAATCGATGCTGTTACACTGTTTCGCAATGGCTCCTGATTATGAACAACAACAGGATTATTGTGGTGGCAACCTTTAACTGTTGTACTTCAATTACTAGTTTTCAAACGTTTTGAAACTATTCAAGTTGTATGTGGTTATGAATAATCCATTGTATTTGTAGATGTCTGTAGGAAGGTTATTCTGACATTGGCACATACCTGAAAGCAACTGAAGAGCATAGCCAATCTTCACTATAAAAGAAGAATTTAACAGTGAAATGTCCCTCATACAGAAGAAACAATAGCAGAGAAAAATATGTTTTTCAAGATTCGTGGATGGCTTTCAAACAATGAGGCAAATCTTTCAAGTCATATGTTTTACAATGGCCCCCAGATGATTGGATCGCGTGAAGCCTAAATCTCTGCAACTTAGTTAATATCGATGGAAGAACAGTTAGAACAGTTAGTACTAAGAATAGCAAACAATTCATTTAGAGTTCAGAAGATCGGTAGCAGCAAAAGTTGTTGTATGAAACAAACTCTGAAGTATTCATTTCATAAAATCCATGTTATTTGACAAGTTACAACTCATGTAACTCATCTGAGACTAAAGTATGCAAATATCAGCAATTTAAAATGATAACAAGTAGTTTTTGGAAGTATCTGTTCAGTTATAGCCTGAATCCTACAGCTATAGTTCCTTTTACCAACTTATTTCTCCTCTCAAAAAATTATTATTATGAGTTATTCTTGTATGACGTAGTTATAGCTCTTTTCAAGGGGATGCATTTTTTGTCTATATCACTGACCGTGTGCATAGTCTATGTACTGATCAGATATGTATATTCTATAACATTGGTCGTTAGTGGAGATCTGATGAGGAAATCAGATCCTATATTAAGCCTTTCACTTAATCGATTAATTTTCTCTCACCGTTTCCAATGTAAAATATCTAAATATCCAATGTTTCTTAAAACAAGTTTGCTCACGTTTTTGTGAGTAACAATGTTACTCTACAGGGTGTTCGGGCTAGATATGACAGTGTGCATAAATATCCCCTCCAAAAGAAAAGCATTTAAAAAAAAAATATAAAAATATCAACTAGATTATTTTAATATGTGTAGAGAAGAAACTAGTATTATTTTGTTGCGGTAAGCCCTAGTTGCCAAGCTTTGAAACTGTGCTGCTATGATAAAACCTTCGGTTTCAGCCTTCAATCCTAAGCTCTTCATCCACACATGAGTGTCTCGTTTTTCTACGTCTCGTTTATTCACTCTACATGGGTATCGGCCATGCATCGGTTTTTTCTAGCCATAATTCTTTGTTCTCTTTCTGGGCTAGTTTTTTCATCTCTTCCTGGATTTGGGGTCGATGTAATCGGCTTAATCCGTTTGTCTGTCCTTGTTTGTCCCCTCTGTGTTTAGCCCCTTGTGGGTAGTAAAGAATTTATTATTATTATTATTATTATTATTATTATTATTATTATTATTATTATTGTTGTTTTTGTTGTTGTTGTTGTTGTTGTTGTTGTTGTTGTTGTTGTGTTGTTGTTATTATTATTATTCATGCGGAGAAGTGGCAGAATTTTTAGCATGCCGGGCAAAATGCTTAGCGGCATTTCGTCCGTTCATACGTTCTGAGTTCAAATGCTGCCGAGGTCGACATTGCGTTTCGTCCTTTCGGGGTCGATAAGTTAAGTACCAGCGAAACACTGGGATCGAAGCAATCGTCTAGTTCCCCTCTCACAAACTTGAGGCCTTGTGCCAACAGTAGAAAAGATTATTATTATTATTATTATTGAGTAAGAGAGCAGTGCATGCCATCAAAGTGACACTGGGGTAAAATATGCGAAGCCCAATATACCAATCATGACTACACATGTGATAAGTGTACACCAGGCACATGCATCACAACCATATGTGTGCGATATGGTGATCTCATATCAAGATAAATAGTGCATGACCTTGCAGGCGGGGCCCAGTTAGAATTTTTCTTAGGCCCAGTAGACCATCCTACTCATAAGGTCCCTGAAGAAAGGTGTGATAAGAATGTTGAACGAAACACCCATGTTTCCAGAGGCGAATTATTAAAACCCCAAAGAATTCCTCTCAACACATGGCTATGATGTTCCCCCTCTATTTCTGCGTGTGATCAGAGATGTGCATATCGTCAACCACCAAGTGACATGCTCAGCTGGTTAAGGTCATGCAAATCACAAGCAAATCTGTGGTATTCAGCAGAATATTTGCTGTAACCCATCTTTTATACTAAGACAAAACAATGTACATGATAGCACTACGAATCAGTTAAGAACACAAGCCATAAGAGCGAGTACCTGGTACTGCATCAAGGCATTTAATATTATTATTTTTATTGTTGTTGTTGTTGTTGTTATTATTATTGAGTGAGAGAGCAGTGCATGCCATCAAAGTGACACTGGGGTAAAATATACGAAGCCCAGTATACCCAACATGACTGATAAATGTAGACTAGGCACATGCATCACATCCATATGTGCGCGACATGGTGATCCCGAATCAAGATAAACAGCGCATGACCTTGTATTTGGTGCACTGCTTCAGACGATACAGTTGTAATCTTTCAGTATATAATGTGAGCATGCTCCATTGAGCATTATTTAGTCTTATTAAACACTGCGTGCATCCAAAATAGGTAGTGCAGAGAAGAGATAATATTTTATGATACAAATATATTATGGAGTGACTGTTCGTCGCCTACTTTAAGTCAATGAATTCTTCAGCAGATATTCTCGGATCTTACTTGAAAATTAGCGGAAATTCGATTGTTAGTAAAAGAACACCCCATAGACTGAGTAATGCTTTGTTTAATTAAAAAATTAATCAACCATAAATTTGAAGTCTATTTTCGTTAAGAACATTTCAATATCATCGGAATCAACAAAAGGTTACGGAGTGAAAAACACCACTATAGTTGCTTCCTTCCTGTTCTCGTCATAGAAAAACCACTTCAAACGATGGAAGAGATTTGCTCATTGAATTGGGAGTTTTTAACCTAAATTACTAGAGGCAACCAATATCAACCTCGACTGTACTTGTACTGGCTCCTAGTTTCGAACTGGAACGTTTTATCTCTCTTTTTTTCCTTATTTTTTTATCATAATTAACATAGAAAGACATTTGTCCCAATAGCTGAAGTAAACTAATTGAGAAAATTATACTTTTAGCAATACCATTCAACAATAATGATGGATAAACTGCAAAAAAATATTTCTTGCTAAGTCAACTATATTGCATAGACGAATTAACGATTATAATTTTCGCCACTTACTGTTTTTATGAGATCGAAATATTAAGGACATCTTTCACAATAAATTATGATTTACATCGGCTGCACGGATACCTTTCTAGTGTATATCTGCATGAAATTAAATTTGCATAAAACAATGGACCAAGAATTGTCTTTTTGTCCAGGTCAGCCCTGTTCTAGAAGACACATTCCAACCGTTCCCATCCTACCTTTCATATAACATCCTGTCACTCCAACTATGACTATTCTGTCAGTCCTTCATGCCATTTTAACAGCGACCAGCTAGTCAAACTGCTTGAGTTTTATAAATTTAGAGACCTCTATTTGTAAGTTTCTATATCGAAACAGGTACAACTGAAAATTCGAATTGACAAATTGCAAAATCTAAGCAGTATTCAGCCAGTAGACAGGTTTCATTTTCTAATAAATGTATTGCAGTATCAAAGCGCAGTTCTATTCTTGAGTCACAAGCCAATAAAAGAGCATATAGGGAGTCACTCGATCTATAAAAAGCAATTGCCAAATCTCCTCCAAATACCCCACTGACTTAGAGAGGGAAAGGAATATTATATAATTAAAACCAGATATGGCACATCTAAGTATGCATCTAACTGTGTTGATCGTAGGTTTGCTGAAACAGAGTTCACCTGATATTTAAAGACAACACATAGTTCATAATCTCTAGATACATAATATCAGGTCGATGCGCAAGCTGCAGAACATAAAAACATGAAAACTTACAATTTTACACCATATCCATACATCCAAAGTAATTTTAATGTTTTACTTCAATATTCACATGGTTATGCTCAATATTCCAATTAGTTTTATCATAGAATGTGAAATAATGCTACGAAAATTAGTTCTAAATGAGCTATCCAACAGTAAGTACCAAGCTAAATATATTTATCTGTAGCACTATGGTTAGTTTATAGACAGGTCTTGCGATATAATGGAAAGTGGACTATGAGTTATATCAAGTTTCTGTACCAATTCCCTTATCATTTCACAAGACCGATAGTGATCGTAAAGTACTTAGTTGCTCGACCTGATAAATATTGTAGCCAATACTTCCATCAACACCATGACCAATATAAAACGTTTCATACAGTTAAGGACAAAGTTATTACATGATCCCTTTACTTGCTAGATGTAGCAGCTTTATATCATACTTTATCAGTCATAAATTTAAGAGAAATGAAAATAAAACTGTGGAAATAGCAACGCCGCCATAACTTATGTGGAAACAATGAAAGTGCTTTCAAGATGGGTAATCAAAGACTTGAAAGTAAACGTAAGATCATAATACTTCTTGTAAAGTAAAGTAAATATAGGAAGTAATTTATCTTACTAGAAGAAGAAGAAGAAGAAGAAGAAGAAGAAGAAGAAGAAGAAGAGGAGGAGGAGGAGGAGAAGAAGAAGAAGAAGAAGAAGAAGAAGAAGAAGAAAAAGAAGAAGAAAAAGAAGAAGAAGAAGAAGAAGAAGAAGAAGAAGAATTTATTGTATGCTGGCGCCTATACTGAAGAAGAGTTGATAAGCATAACCTAATGACGGACCGAATTTTTAAATTCGGTTTTGAATCTCCGCCCTATAATCATTCCTCTTCGTCTCATGAACATATAGATTCAGTTTACTGTGTCTAAAAAATCTGGTTCCTTCATTATAGATAATGAAGCATTTTGATAAAATGTCACTATGCTACCAGATTGGTGAAAATGTATATTTTCCTCATTAGAGAATATATTCAACATGGAGATATGGGTGAGATTTACAAATACTGAAACAACTATATTTGAAGGGATATAATGTCGTGACAGTTATCAATATACTTCTGCTAAATCGGTTTCTCTTCTTAAAATTGATTTGCGAGTGTATGTCTAGCAATCATGGACAAATTATTTAATTCAATTTGTACTTTAACAGTTTTGCTGGTGTGAATAAAAAGAGAAATTTCCATGCTAGAGAAAGTGTATATAATCACCAATATGTCGACTGAAGTTATAGCTGTCTCATTATTGTTGGCGTTATGCAAATAAATTCATGCATATATAAATTTGTAGTTAACATTATTACCTCCGCTTTAGCGAAGGTGAGGGCATTGTTTTCAGTCGTGTTTGTTTGTATGTTTGTCCGTGGACAAGATTAATAATAGAGAAATGAAAATAAAACTGTGGAAATAGCAACGCCGCCATAACTTATGTGGAAACCATGAAAGTGCTTTCAAGATGGGTAATCGGAGAAAGACTTGAAAGTAAACGTAAGATCGTAATACTTCTTGTAAAGTAAAGTAAATATAGCAAATAATCTATCTTACTAGAAACTGATGTGTGAAAAAATCAAACTACATAAACAAACAGCAGCAAAACCTTTCAGAAACTAAATAACACTAACATATTCAGTAACAATAATAAATTTAATTTATCCTCGATAATTCTTAGTTTTACCAATTTTGAATATATCCGTCCTGTTTAAAACTACTTACCTACTTAACATTGTGCATTTCTAGCTCCGCTTTGAAGGAAGCTTTACTTCTTGGGCTTTTTGTGCACAACGTTTTCGTGTGCAACGATGTTGTTAAATCTCCGTTAACAGAACCGTATGCAGGTCCTTTCCGTTTTCTTTCACACACGGATAAATTTTTCACTCTAGACCTTAATGGTCGTAAAGCCAATATATTAGTGGATAGACTGAAAAAAGCCTTCATGGAGAAAATTTCCCTGTTCCCACTGCAGACGACACGCACACAGCATTACAAACACGGTCCGCACACCCATCTTCACATTCCATGGCTAACATCGGGATCGATCAGGTACTGGACAAAAATTCTGAATTATTTTTCCTTTTTTTTTTTACTTAATTTTTGAGAGCGGTCGGGTTCATTTTTAGTATTCTCGTTTGTGAGAGCAGTCGAGTTTATTTCAGATATTCTCATTTTAAAATCATCTCCGACTAATCGTTAAGAGGATGTTGGTGTTGTAGTCGAGTAATTTGATTCCCTGTTGCACTTGATGTGTGTTCACTTCACGTGTGTCTTATTGTTCAAATTGTTGAAGGTCTACCGCACCTAATTGTTGTTTACTGAATTGTTAAATTTATTGTTACCTGTGAATTTTTTTCTTCCCCATTTATGAGTGAAGTTGTCAATAACAGCGTTATGGAAAGTCAACCAGTTCCAGCAGGTAATTATGCTGCAGTGACTGGGAATAGTCTAACAGCAGATATCTTGCATGTAAGAGAAGTTCGACTGAACGACACAAGTTTTAAGAAATATAATAAATTGTTACGAAAAGAGGGAGACAGTATGAGGCTGACGCCTCCCAAGTAAGTTGTGGACAAAAACAGAAAAAGAACAGTAATACACAGAACATTGTCTATTGCTACAAAAGAGTTGAAATAGCTGCAGAAGAGGAAGCCAAAGAATGCTTGAAAGAAATCAAAAGCCAAACTACTTATTACACCAGAAGAAAGAAATATGGCACAGTGAAGGTTCGCTTCGCGAGTGAACAAGGACCGATAAAACACTCCATTGTGCCTTTGAGATCAACTGAGTGGGTACTACTATCAACCTACTGTGGCAAACGTGCGGCCAGAGTGAGGATTGGTAGAGTGCCCCCAGAAATTGACGAGGCGTGGCTGGAGACAGCCATCCTCTATAATACAGAAGAGGAAGCTAAAATGCTTAAAATCACAAGAAATACGGAGGTAAACTGGTGGAGATACGGCCTTGAGGTGACGGTCCACATCACTTTGCCAGACCTTCACTGAAGAACTAGTTTTACCCGATGAAACAAAGTTAGCAGCAGTGGTGGAAGGAAGACCTCCCGTATGCTATCAATGTGGAGTACAGGGACACATGAAAGCTAAGTGTCCCCAGAAACACGAAGAGGAGGGGATAGAGAAAGAACAAGAAGAAGAGGTTTCAACCGTAGAAGAGCAAAGTATGGAAGAACAGTACACAGTGGCGAAGAGGAAAAGTAGTAACACGGACTCACTACCAAAAAGAAAAGAGGAAATGGAGAGGACATGCAGAGCGTGAAATAAGGAAAAGTGAACGAGCAGAGGAAAAATGAAAAGCCAACAAAAGTAAGTGACAACAGAGACCGTTACCAACAACCAGCAAGGAGTAGAAAGTACAGAAGAAAAAGGAAGATGAAAGAGAAATGATAACAATAAAGAATGAGAGACAGACAGAGGTAGAAATAGCAGCAGCAGTAGAAGATATTGGGGAAGAAAAACGGAGAGAGACACCGAAAAGAAAACAATTAAGAAATATGATACGATACACAAAAGGTGTAAAGATAGAAGAAAGGATTATGAAAATGAAGAATGTAATTAGAATTAAATTGTCACCCAACGAGAACAATGTAGGTTTGAAAGCTGTTCTGCTGGAAGAAGAGAGAGGAGAAAGGTTAAAGGATTGTTTGGTGAAAAGTTAGAAGTGGCACCGGTACAGTATCGTTTTGATGAACTGCTGCCGGTGGTGTTTCGGTTGATCCGATCAACGGAACAGCCTGCTCGGGAAATTAACATGCAAGTGAATGAGCACTGCACAAACACATACACTTAACATAGTTCTGAAGGAGATTCAGTGATAAGGCTCGCCCTTTGAATTATAGGAAATGCTTCTTTTTGCCAGCCGTGGACTGTGGAAATGTTAAATAAAGTGTGTTGCTCAGTGACACAACACGCCGCCAGGAATCGAATTCGCCACCTTTCGATCGTGAGACAAATTCCAAACCCTCCTTCAGAAATGACAAAATAAACATAATAAAAATGACAAAATAAACATCCGATTTTTGAATTCTCTGACCCTACCCCATCCAGTCATCCGTCTATGATTTCTGAATATTGGCACGCGATAGAGCTTGACATCACTTGGAATTGCTAATAACGAAATGAAGAAGTTATAGTCTGATATCTTTAAAACACATCAAGAAATACCTTTTTGTTCCAGCAGTAGCTAAAACACTTCCCTCTGTCTATAAATAAAATCAGTGATAATCATGAAACTAATATTGGTAACAGTACAGATAATTAATTCAGAAAGTGCTAATAAATATTTCTGAGAAAATGGATATGCGTGACTAGGTGAGTATTCTTAAAATACTTTCGTAACCAATTGTCAAGCAGCTATTAGTAATTCATCTTATCAAAGAATTTCGAACAAGTGATCATTAAACCGTCAATATCATGATACACATTGTTAAATTAACGTAATTCTCCGAGCACGAATTTATGAAATAAAATATCAAAAGTTATATTGATGTAGTCAGGAATTGAAAAATCCTTCTAAATATATGTCTGTGCCTCCACTATTAACAGTCACCATCTCAATATAAAATAAACATACACGCACCAGTTGTCTTATATGTATATGCCGGATTGTACGTATATAACGGTGACTATATTATCCGATGTATTTTTCAGTGTAGTTGGTTTTCTTAGAAATCTTCAAAATTTTGCCGTCTGCATATTGGAATTCAATGCAAGAACAAGATTGTATAGTCTGTCCTCTGTTTCTGTGGATAATTTTGATTCCTGGAGTAAGTCATCTTTGATGGTGTTGAAGGCGGTGAGCTGGCAGAAACGTTAGCACGCCGGGCGAAATGCGTAGCGGTATTTCGTCTACGTTACGTTGTGAGTTCGAATTCCGCCGAGGTCGACTTTGCCTTTCATCCTTTCGGGGTCGATAAATCAAGTACCAGTTACGCACTGGGGTCGATGTAATCGACTTAATACCTATGTCTGTCCTTGTTTGTCCCCTCTGTGTTTAGTCCCTTGTGGGTAATAAAGAAATAGGTGTTGAACAGTGTAAAGACGTCGTGCATTCTTTTTTACTCCTGTTCTGCATGAAAACCTCACATCTGCTGTTGTTTATCTTATGTGTCGTCGAATGTTTTTTGCAGGACATATCATGGGAGTCCAGTAGATACTTAGTCAAAATTGATTAATGTCATGTACAAAAATTGATGTTCACATTTTTCTTATAATAAGGTCGATTCTTTTACAAAATAATCTACAACCATTTTGTGCGATAGCAAAGGCCTTTACGGTTAATTGCTTAAAATCTTGGTCCATTATGCAGGTGAGAATGTTGACTTCGTTTCAGTGTTCGAACCGATCGTTTTGCATTTTCTAAATGGTAATGAAAGTGATGGCTCTAAAGTCCGCTGACTTTATCAACATCTGCCTAATAGATGATGCAGTTGGTTATGAAACAAATGTTATATACATTTGCTAGTCTTTCACGGAGTCTAACGGTTACTTTGTTTTTCAATTGCAGAAGATTTCCAAGAATGTTTGACGTGTTAATAATTTGCGCAGGAAATTATGATCGAGATGTTTTAAAATGTTAACATAACGGTTTGATTTAGAATATTTTCAAAGTGTACGCCCCAACAATTATTGATCACAACAATGATCTTCAGGATAGTTGATCTAGCTTTGCTTTTAAGAAAGACTTTGCCATAAACGAATAAACCAAATATTACTTGAGATGCATTAAAAAGAGCATAGAGTATCTCTAGAGCCTGCTAGTTAAATTCACTGATATTTTTTCTCCGCGCACTAGATTTTCAGGCTGCATTTGCGTAGTCACCAAATGTTTGTTGCTTTCGCAACTTTTGAAATAAACTGTTATTGATGAGAAACTTACCGTCTAGACCTTCGGTCGATCAGAATTAAGTCCTGTTTATAAAAATATAAATTTATCTGCTGCTTGCTCTGTGAGTCTCATTCGGACAAACGATGTTAAAGTTGAATTTCTGGACGAACAAGTGATTTGTCTGCGTTTTGGTTGTTCATCAGAATTCGTATATTGAAAGTTCCAAATTTCATAGAAATTAATAATTATTAGAAAATTGTGCGGCATGAGGAAAGAGGGTTAAATACTAATGAGTTAAATGGGAGCTAAAAGTAACTCTCGCGCAAAGTTGCTTCGTGCAGTTCGCAAGATGGAGAACGCTGAACTTCTGTTGTAGTAAACACACAAAAGTTACCATGCACCCAATGCGTCATATTTTACTTATAAAAACTAAATTGAATTATTCAATTGAACAGAAGAGAGACTACCATTCTGAAATACACAGCTTATAATGGAATTCGCGCATCAAAGTCAGATTTAGCAAGAAACATACACATATTATATATCAGTCGCATCGGTGGTAATTATGATATACGTAAAGTGGAGTTATACACCTGTCACACGACATGCCACACAACACAGGTCAGTAATAGGTCATAAAGTCACCTTAAAACTGGGCATATATTTATATATGTATGAATGTGTGTGTGCGTGCGTCTGTCCGTCCGTGCATGTGTGCGTGTGTGTGCGTGTGCGTGCCTGGGTGTGTCCGTGTACATTTTCTCGCACACACATCACCATAATTGCACGTGGACATATATATAAAAGCTATAATCAGATACATTTATCCAACACTATCGTAAACAAAATTACTTTCAGATTATCAAGGGTAAAAGTTTAAAACGATGAAGGGATTTCTCCAAAACTCATGACAAGAATTACAGCAAAGATCACTAATTTTTGACCTCTCGTATATTCAGCTGATAGTAAAATCCTCTTTTTTTTAAAGTAAAGTATCTCAAGTTGTTAAATTGATATGGTTTCTAAAGACATATCTTATATATTTTAGTTTAAAAACTTCTACTTCATACAATAAGACTAGTGACGCCAGTCAGGGAAAATATTTGATTTCATTTCGGGAAGCTGGAGATGGAATTGTTCTTGGCATTTAACTGCATATGAACTCGGATCTACCTGACCTATGACAAATGATGTATTCTAATTACTATCTCATGTAATTTAACTGCTAGTTCTAGGAAGTGGAGTGACCTGTGGGATGTATAGTTTGAGATGGAGTTTTTATGGTGATTGATTCGTGGACGAAATCAAACGGCTTTAGCAAATATATTTCAATAAAGTATGTTTTTGAAATATTATAGAACGTTACCAATATTTTCATGGTCGTCTATACCATTATCACTATGACTGTGATTGTGTTTCTTATCATGTTCATCAGTATAATCACCATGAATGCAAATGAGGATATGTGTGAGTAGAAGCTATAGTAATATTTATTATTTTGCAACAAAGTTTATCTTTACGGATATTGGAGAGAATGTAAAATCTATAATTTCCAAACGGTGACTAGTATTTTCCCCCTTTTTTATTCGTAATTCTTTTTAACGATGTGGTTGTGATTGTAGGTTTCTTTTTAGCTGTTATGATATATTATTTTACTTTTCTCACTTGTTGTTGTGCTTTGTTTGCCATCCTTAGCAGAATTGTGAATGGGTGAAATCAGGTATGATAGAAGAGGACATTTTCAATAACCTTTAAGAGATAGTGACTGACAGATGCCGATTAGTCTTAACAAATATTTAATATATCAAATGACAGACTCAAATTTCATTTTGACAGCATATACAAAAATTATTGGTAAACAAAAATCGATATCCAGACGAAAATCCCTAAATTGGAAAACGTTTATAAAAAGACGAGTTAATTTCAATGTTCCCATAATAATGAGAAAATTAGACCGACTTCTATGGCAACTTTCCATGACCAATATTCTTGGACACTTCTTGCGAATAAACAATATATCGGCGATACATCGATATAGTATCTTTCCTCCGAGTTGAAGTTCAATTCAGTACTTAATAACAAAAACAAAAACAGAGAAATAAAGAATGAAAGAAAGTTGGAAACAACGAATTAACGAAGATATCAATGGCAATATCAACCATTATTGCAAAATGAAAGAAGTAAAAAATGAAAAAAAATTATTGGGAAAAAATTATTCTACATAGTGACATATGAACCAGAGTTTACAAATAAGAATATAATAGCTAGAAGTGAATTCTATATTGTGCATACTACTTACAGTTTCGCTTGTAATTATATTTATCAGGGTGTGTGATAATTGATAAAAGAGAAGCTGTAGATTAGCAAAATAGAACGTCGAGGACCATTTACATTGTGAATAAAAGTTTCACCGTGGTTGACTTCGTGAATCATCTTTCTAGGTTTGATAAGATAAAGACCAGTCAACTCATGGGGTGAATATAACATATTATTCTCCCAGCCAAAATTTCTGGCTTTGTAACTATATAGGAAATTATCAACGATAAAAGGGTAGTATATATCAGTGCTTCTCAAACTATCTGAGGTAGTGTACCGGAAGTCCCCCCCCCAATGTGCCAGGGACATTT
>NC_042998.1:108767650-108772650 GCF_006345805.1 Octopus sinensis | reverse complement strand
GAAAAAAAATGTTATAGGCACACGCCAGAAAAGGTCACAGAAAACGAGAAAGCAACCATACTCTGGGATATGCCAATACACACAGATAGAGAAATTAAGGCCAACAGACCAGATATAGTTGTCAGAGATCACGAAGAAAAAAATGCTTTCTAATTGATGTATCAATACCGGCAGGTGACAACGTGTCTCTAAAAGAAATGGAGAAACTTTCAAAATACAAAGACCTGGAAATAGAGGTAACCAGAATGTGGAATCTAAAAACAGAAACAATTCCTATCATAGTAGGTGCATTAGGCTTGATAAAAAAATATTCAGACAAATACATAACAAAAACACCAGGACTTACAAACACATATAACATACAGAAAATTGCACTACTAGGCACTGCACACATCCTACGCAGAACACTTTCCATACAATAACCATCAAAGCATCACAACAAATCACAGCACATACCCAAGGCACACAGAGCTGCGCTCGGTAGTGAAGTGAAAGCACGCTATAAAAAATATACTACTGAATAATAATAATAATAATAATAATAATAATAATAATAATAATAATAATAATAATAATGATGATAATAATAATAATAATAATAATAATAATAATATAATAATAATAATAATAACAATAATAGCAGATTGAATAAATCACTTCTGCAAACATGTGTGTTTTTTTTCAACATCCTTAAACAACGCTTATTCAAGGATATTTGACCATAAGTAATCGGTGATGTAAAATATTGAGTTCAATTAAAAAAATACTACACTTTTCACTATACACTAACCACCGCCACCTCTACAACCATGATCACCACCACCACAACCACAACCATCACCACCACAACCATCACCACCTCTATCATTATATTTTTCACTCACAAAGTTCAGTCTGAGCTGTTTTCCAACCATGTGTACTTCATTTCAATTACAATAAAATTTTTTTTGAAAAATAATAACACCCACAGCTATCTTGATAAGTTACTTCAAGTACGTTGAAAATTTTCTTTCTATTTATGATGAATTAAATATTATTAATATTACTTCTTCCGTACGGCTCAGTGATTAGTGTCGGGCTCGCAATCATGAGGTAGTGGGTTCGATTCCTGGATCGGGTTGCAACACACTTTATTTCAAGTTACTCTTGTTTACTCTGCTGTAGAAATAAGTTGCGACACCAATGGTATCAAGCTGTATCAGCCTTTTCCTTTCCCTTGGATAATATCAGTGGTGTTGAGAGGGGAGGCTGGTATGTATGGGCGACTACTGCTCTTCCATAATCAACTTTTCCTGGCTTGTACCCAGTGGGTGGGGTGAGGATTATCTAGGTGCAATCCTATTGTCATTCATGACTGAAGAAGGTCTTTACTTTTTTCCCTTTTTACCCACCCATTGATGTATTTGTTAATGTGGATAGAGAGATAAGTAGATCGACAGACAGGTGATATAAAAAAATTGAATATTGAAATGCTATTTTCTTGTCAGTCACAATAATATATGATGGTTAAAATTTCCCTCTGCTAAACACTTTGTTTTTCTGTCGTTTTCTCTCTACAGCCAACTTCCACAAACTTTTTAACGGTTACTCCCCTCTTCTCGTCGTTATAATTTCTCTGTTTCTTTTTCTCGTCACTTCCCCCTCTCTCTCTCTCTCTCTCTCTCTCTCTCTCTCTCTCTCTCTCTCTCTCTCTCTCTCTCTCTCTCTCTCTCTCTCTCTTCGCCTTTCTTTAACCTCACCACCAGAACATCAACCCTCTGCCAAACATTATATTTCTAACTCTCTTTCTCTGTCATTCACTTCGACTAACTTTTTAACCAAATAATAAATATTACGTCCCCTCAACCCCACGTTGTTGACACTTCTCTCTCCTTTTTTTATTTCTCCCTCTTTCTGTCGCCCTCTTTTCTTTTTCCCTTTTCTCTCTCGCTTTTCGCCTTTCTTTTCAACTAATCACGTTACAGCGTAACGCATTTCGTCCTTAGCGTATTAATATATTTATTATTATTATTATTATTATTATTATTATTATTATTATTATTATTATTATTATTATTATTATTACTATTATTATTATTACTATTATTATTATTATTATTATTACTATTATTATTGTTGTTTTTGCTGTTGTTAAAGAAGGTGAAGGTGATGATGATGATAATTGTGAAAGGGAAATTTCCTAATTAGCAATATAACCCCTGAGATGACTAATGGAGAAATAATTAATTTAAACTGAAACTAATAAAATAAAGAGTAAATTAACAATACATCGGCAATAAATTGGTGCTTTTTCTCATCCTTTTGTAGAGTCTTAATTATGTTTCCTGTGAACTTCCAAGTTGATGTCAAAGAAGAACCACCTCCATAGTGTCCCGATTAGTGAACGCTGTCCTGAAACTCGACAACTCAACCATATTTACAGTTTTATAGAATTCTATGGTAAAGAAAAGAGTAATTCTTATCCACAATCACGTCTTCTTCCTTCCTTTACACTCACTTCCACTGTTTTCTTTTTTTATTGCTCTTGTGTCTTCCGTCTTTTTATGCAAAAATGCTAGTCTGGAAGTTGACAACTTTCATAATCAAACTACAGAAACATTCCCTTTTTGCACCTCCCTAGTAGTTAGTCTCAGCAGAGAACTTGGTCGATACTGACAAGGATCTCAAGACACTGATAATTAGGATAATAAAATAAATCTGTATAGAAAGGAACGAAATTATGAAATGTCGTTCCTAGAAGCCGGCTGGAGTCAACAAGGGATCCTATACGTCCTCGCTTGCCTGCTAAGATGTTATATCCGATGGTTTATAATATTAATTAAAAGAATGTATTACGTATAGAAATAACGGTTTATATTTGATAAAATGCACAACATATAGGTAGAGACAGACCCTTTCAGTTCAGTATTTATAACATGAATAACCATTACCCGATTGAAATGCCCCACTTGGCTCTTAGGTACTTTAATAAAATCAAATCTGAGGTTAGTTTCTTCTCTTCCACCATCTAGTCTCGGAGGTGATAAAAAAAACTCATGAGCAACGCAGTTTCTTCCTTTAAAAAAATGAATCATCCATATCAAATGTCATTACTTATAACCTAGTGATAAACAATTACAAATGCCCGCTGTAAACTGCTTTATCCATAGTAATAGGCTGAATGTAATTATTTTACAGGCTAAAGAAATTTAACTCAGAAGTTGATCTCAAAAACTTCATAAATACTTAAACGAAACTGGAACGTAGGCAAAGTTTCGACCAATTTTTGTATTGCATTTTATGACCTCACTGATATATCCCAATAGAAAGAAAAGGAGATTGAAAAGTTAAAAACTTTCTTGTGGTCGTTATTAAAGTAAATAAAAGGGTTCTAGCCACGTAATTGTAATACAATGTTTCTCATCGATCACGCTGGCAAAGGGAAACTAAAACAACAAATGGAGTGGGAGTGAGTGGCAGTCAGTGATGCTCAATGCAGGCAAACTGTAGTGAGAGGTTTTACTCAGAGGTGGTTGTGCAAATTTTTATCGTGAACAATATCTACTTTAACAATTCCACAGATACATACATACATACATACATAATGCGATTTTTTCAATTGCATTAACTAAAAAACAGAGAGAACGGGATAAATTACCTGCATCAACTTGTATAAAAGTTGGTAGTAATGTAACCTTGTACTTATTCTTAGTGCAAGTTTTGAAACGTGCATTTCGATTTAAACAGTTATTTTTCAAGGCAATAATGGAAGTGACAAATGAGCATATTCGGCATATTTTGCTTTATGGGTTCAATAAAGGCAACAACGCAACGGAAAGTGCGAGGAATATTAATGCAGTATATAGAGATTGGACAATAAGCGTAAGCCAGTGTCAACAGTGGTTCCACAAATTCGAGTCGGAAACTACAGCGTAAGAGACGAGCCTCGTCCTGGAAGATCTGTGGAGCTCGACGAGGACGTCCTGCAAACGCTGGTGAAAGATAATCCCATTGTAACTGGTGAAGAACTAACAGAGAAGCTTGGATTTGGTCATTCAACCATTCAGCGATACCAGTGTTAGCATAAAGACGACCATCTTTGGTTTCAAGACGAAAGGTGTTCTTCCTTAAGGATAGTGCTCGGCCACATGCAGCGAGGATGATATTCCAATGGCTGATGCATTTTGAATGGGAAACGATACCCCACCAACCATAATCAGAAGGGACATTGTCCCTTCTGATTATCATTTTTTTCGCAGTCTCCAAAATCATTTGGACGGAAAAAAATATGAATTTTGTAGACGAGATCAGAACAGTAGTGGAGGAGTATATTTCACCACAGAAGTATAGAAGTATAAAAAAAAAACAATTTATTTATGAGATTATCCAATATATACATATATATGTACATACATACACACACATATATATATGTGTATATGTATATATGTATACACACACACACATACACATACACACACATACACACACACACACACATATATATATATATATATATATATATATATATATATGTTTTATGTACTTGCTGAATGTTAGTTTAAAGAACGTTCAACTACGGGGGTACTAAATACATATAGATAGAATAAACTGTGAAAGCATATCTATTATATAATAAATTTTGACACAAATTTTAATATTGATAGTATCAGTAAATATTCTGTTATTGTGAAAATTATACTAAAATATAAACATTTGGAACCATGTATGTGTCTACGTATATCATTATTCAGTTTACTTCAAGATTTCTTGCCAATAGAGAAAGGAGAGGTTTCTAACCTAGATTCAGGGTTACTTCATTGGAATTTCAACATCATCATTGTATGTATGTATGTATGTATGTATGTATGTATGTATGTATGTATGTATGTATGTATGTATGTATGTATGTATGTATGTATGTATGTATGTATGTGCGTGCAGATTTGTATGTTTTCTAATGCATATAGTTACATATCTAGACATGCTCATATATATTTAAATGATAAACTTCAGGAAAA
>NC_042998.1:108762650-108765150 GCF_006345805.1 Octopus sinensis | reverse complement strand
GATAATCAATCCTTCTAATTGCATGGTGCAATCACTTGCTTGTTAATTAACGTGTAACAGAAATGGTAAAACGGTTAAATTAAATTCATTAATTGCGGTTTCTAGTGGCATGACTATTTACAAAGAAGTCTGGAAGAAGCTATGATACAAACTTCAATTAAATCTAACCACTTCACCCGTTCATGTTTGTTTCAAAGGAAATAGCTTTAGAATTCAGAGAAACTCTTTTTAAATTTTTAATTTAATTTTTTGTTGTTGTTGCCAATATGTCAACCTAATAGAATGTATTTTCAAGGTAACCTGTCTATATATATATATATATATATATATGAGGAGAAATGGTGGAACGAGTATATCGTGTAAATTATATAACATAAAATCAGTTAATGTTTTCTTCGTGTTTTAGATCTTTACGAATGTGTTAACGTCATTTCAGTATATGTGTGGCACCAGTACAAAATCTTGAATTTAAAAGAATAAAGAATTACTTGCAATTTCTTACATTTTTGATATTTTTTGAATAACAAGGAAGAAATTGAATTAACCATTTATAATCAGCAATCATTAATTTCGAAGAACACTAGTCACTCACATGCTAGAACTGCGGGTCTAATAATTGCATAATTGAGTTTTTGCAGCTTGAATAATTACTTCTTGTATATTCATGAGGTCTAAGATTTTACAGTAAACGATTAACGCCACGAAATTCATTAAATTCCAAGTGACATGACCGTTGTAACATGCGTAAACGTGTATAAACCAAAATTGGGATAAAACAGAAAGAAACTGTCGTTGGCGGCATTGAAGTGTAGCACAAGGCAAATTATTTTCAGTTAAGCATCTGTATATATTTAGTAACTTTGGTCATCGGACAAATATTTACTCTAATTATCTTAAGGGTTCATTAATTTTCTATACAGTGTATGAATTACTACATGTGGAAGATATTTAACAGTTATTGTTGTTTACTCCTAATCAATTATGATCCATGAAACATCTCATTAAATGCCTTCCAACCTTGACCAGCCTGATCAACCTTGATCATGTTGTACATCTAGGTTTATATATAATGTATATATATTTCTCAAAATTGGTGGCGTCAGTGGGTGATTTGACTGCTATTTCTTGAAGACACGGCCACTCAGACAGGTTTACTCGGTGTTCTATCATTTGCAAAGTTCCACTTCCCCAACTTCAAAAGGGGTTTGGGGTGCAGAAAAGAAAACAAAACAAAAATAGAGAAAATGTAAATGGCAAATATAGATTGCTCAATAGGAATATAGACATAATTATTTAATTTTATTGGAGAAGAAAAACACATAAGCGTTATTTTAGAATTTACCAAGTCAAGTGAATTGAAAAGCTAAGAATTTCCAAAGAAAACATTGCCGATGACAATGCTATGATAAAGTTTGTAAAGTCGATATGACATGTATTGTAACGTTCATTACATACTTCGGCGATCGGACACCGATACCTTGCAGCAGTTGGTACACCAATAAAATTGCTATCTTAAGCAGCAACGATTATATAAAGCATGCCACTTAGTAATTATGTTTCTGTTGCCTGAAGGATCAAGAAGAGATTCCGAGAAGACTTTATGGATACTTATTCTCAAACACCCAAACAACGGGCAGTTTCTGCTATTGTGTATTTTCCTTCCGTTTGCTTGTATATGTGGGTGCGTACGCGTGTGTGTGTGTGTACATATACACAATTACACACACACACAAACACACATATGTATACAGCTGTATATGTCACCTCTAACATAAGACTTTGGTTGCCCCATTATTGTAAATAAACTTTTTCGTATTACAAACGTGAAAACGCTGAACGGATTAAAGTTTCAAAGAGTGCACATGTACATATAGTGCGAGAGAATGTTTCATACATAAGTTACAAAATTCTGCTTGTTTTATACAGAAGCATCATTAATTAAATATATTTCAGTAATTATATATTAGTATGTTAAAGATTTGTTCTTTCAGTCATAATGAAGACAGATTATGAGAGGTAGAAATTAGAAAGCACGTAACTCTAAGGATGAAATACAAGCAAATAAGTAAATAATATACTAAGACGAGGAATTGATCCTAAAAATATGGCAGGTTTAATTATTCTCGTAACTATATTTTAGTACAAATTAATTCACATAAACTGAGTGCTATGCAATATATTTAATACTAAACCAAAGAGAAATTTAATCAAATAATCCTTTTCTACTAAACATAAACCTAATCTGTCTACTTAACTAGAAAATAAATCTATGCTAGTACATTTCTGTTTAGATTTGCATGCTTATTGTGAAACTAATTGTCTACAGACAATATACATACACAACACTCACATATACATATATTCAAGGAAGGAGAAAGAGAGGTGAGAGACGGACAGACAACCATGTACACGTTTATGTGTGTGTGTGTGGATATGTATGTATAAATGTGTTTGTATATATATATATGTATGTATATATATATATATATATATATGTGTG
>NC_042998.1:108727650-108757650 GCF_006345805.1 Octopus sinensis | reverse complement strand
GCAAAATTTAAGTTAAGAACATAGAGACAGATGAAATGTAATAAAGCTTTGTGTCTGGCGTGCTAACGATTCCGCCAAGTCGCTGCCTTGAAAAGATATCTCATAATAAAAGTCATTACTAATAAATTCGAATTTAAAGTTTGGTGGGTGACTGTTTATAGAAACAAACATTTTTTTAATTGCTGAATATACAATGAGGTACTTTCGTTAGAGATTTTAAAAAATAATATTGAAATTAAATCGTATTAGACTGAGTAGAATACAGTTTTATATATTATGTGTGAGTGCGCGCGCGCGCGCGTGTGTGTGTGTGTGTGTGTGTGTGTGTGTGTTCGTATATATACACATACACATATTTTTATAGTAAATACTCCGTATATTTAATGTAAGTTTAAAAACGAATAATAAATATCCTCATTCTAAATGCAAAGCTGTTTCAGAAATATATCAAGATAGACAGTTATAGTGTTAGATAAATTTCATAATAAATATTTAAGTAGTGATAGAAAAGACAGAAAAAGGAAATAGGCCAGAAGCTGGAGAGTACCCGTTATTGATGAGATACCTTTCAACTGAGTGACTCTTCTCACGATGCAGGCTGTATGTCACCGTGCATAGGAGACGGACCGTCCCAGATGTGGGCACAGTCATCTATATTGTGTCTCATTTAAGCCGTGTTCGTCTCTACATTGCCAGCATTGTTCAGGGTTGAAATATCCTCTGGCCCTAAAGAGAAAGGCTAATCTTTGGGAGGCGGTCCAAGCTATGCCTAGGATGTAATTTCGCTAGGATAGAGCATTTTGAATAACTTCGAGGGCCAGAGATTAAAACCACACATATTTAAAGGAGGCGCGGAGCAGTGATGTTTTCTTAATATGAGTAGTGCTTGATATACAATGATTTCAAAAGAGACAAGATTGGTATATTCCCTGTGGAGAATGCTCTACGTCTTTGGAAATGGAATCAATGAATGTCTAGTGTATTGTTCCTGTGTTGCATGTGGATGATACATGATTAGTAAATTTTAGGAAGGAATGAAGAGCTATGTTATCTTCATAAGATTGGGTGGTGTTGGGTGCTACAGCAAGTGAGTCATTGATGTATAAATGGGAAAGAGCAAGAGACAGAATATTACACGGGGGAACACCAGAGATGTTGGATGTAGAGGGAGACAAATCTCAGCCAGCGTATCTCACAATGGTACAACCAGAAAGAAAGCTACCAACCCAAAAGATGAGAGATGGGTGGAGTTCGTAGACAGGAAGCTTTGATATGAGTTTGGCATGCCAGATACGGTCGAAGACTTTACTGATGTCTAAAATAGCAACCTTGTTTTCACAGAACTTCTCAAATGCGAGAACCCAATGGTGAGTGATGTAAAACAATAGGTCTTCAGTGAATCTAGCTCTGCAGACGTACTGATGGTCACTAAAGAAGAAGAAACAGAAGCAGCAGCAGCAGCAGCAGCAGCAGAAGAAGAAGAAGAAGAAGAGAAGAAGAAGAAGAAGAAGAAGAAAAGAAGAAGAAGAAGAAGAAGAAGAAGAAGAAGAAGAAACAACAGACAGACAGACAGATAGATATACTGACAGACAGACAAATAGACAGATAAGACACAGGGATTGAGAGACAGAGGGAGAGTTAATGTTGTCTGTATTAATTTGGAAATGTTGAAGTGAAACCAGTTGGAGAGGTTGACTTTCTTTAGAATAGAAGCCTGCTACCAAACAACAAGGTATATTTAAGTCAAGAACAAAAATTTGATGAGTATAGAGGCATGTTTTACAGCACATTGTTCAAACGTAATGCCAGGGCTAGTGGCCTTGTCTTTTAAGAAGCTGGAGATGTATTCGCAATTGGTGTGTTAAACGAAGTGGGAGGCCGATTGGAGAGGAAGGATAGTTTTAGAACGTACTGGCCAACAATGTGTGAAGTGGGATGCAAACGGGCAGAGGAGATGGAGGCTTCTCCATAGGATTTCTGCTTACGGAGCCAACGTTGTTTCGAAGAGAAGTAAAAGAGGACTCTGTAATGTTGGTGAACATCCTTTTGGCAAAAGTTCAGAAGGAGGGAAAAAGCTTGGGGACCATATTAAGCTAAAATGCATCATTTACACCCCGAAGAATGGTCTTACAACAGTTACGCATTAGAGTGAACGCCGCCTAGTTGTGAGCAATGTGTGAGAATCTTTGGTGATCGCTTCTTTGATGAGATTTAGACTAACCATTTAGTAGCTACTCGTGTTACAGAATTATAAACAGCCAGTGGGTTGAGCACTACATGAAGCAAGAGAGGCATACATTTTTGCTAACTTTGAATTGTGGTACAGTGTTTTCTTGTTTAGAAATGCAAGTTCGTTTGTCATTTGCTTCTCAAAACGTCTGTCTCATCTAAAAAACAAATCTTATGCAATATGTATTCTTGTTTGTCAATAACATTTTTCAGCAAAGTTCCAGCTATTTTGTGCCTTCTTTCTGTAATACAGTTTTGAGCGATTTTTGAAACATTTAAACCAATCATGACTTGTCATGGAATTTTTACTTTCGATATCTTGTTTTTTCATTAAGTTTCAACGTTGCTGATATAACTCTCTGTGCTCGTTTTTTGTCATAAAATTGAAAGCTTTATTCAGAAGTTTGTTTTATTTTTAGTTATTCATTTTATTTTATTTATTTCTGTGTAACTCGAAATATACACAAGGAAATTATTTTTCTCATTACCCGTGTGTTAAAATTTATTGCACTTTCTAAGAACCTATCAGCAACGTTGAGAATTGATATGTGTACAACTGCAAAAGCATAATATAGAAACATTATATTCTTAACTAAATAATTGAAACATTAGAACGAATAGTGAAATATTATGGAAGTTATTGCTATGGCTGATTTTAATTTTCCAGTAACAGAATCACTTGAGTTTCTGATAACATAATTTACTCTACTAGATTACGTTCTGAGTTCAGATACCGTACATGTCGTCCTCTTCTTATGATCCTACTAAGGTCAATAAAACAGTTTCTTATCATGTACTACGGTAAACATAAAGACACCATTGTACATTGAAAAGACTTGAAGGTATAAACAGTCACTCATTTTCCTTTTATATAGTTTTAAGCAATTCTTGAGGCACTTACACTAATCATGACTTGTCACGGAGTTTCAATTTCTAGTGTTACACTTTTTCTTTGAACACCAACTTCAAGTGAATTCTCGTAAGGTACGAAAATGGAAATCTGGGCATTGATGTGTATACAGGAGGTATCACAGAGCAAATAAAGTGTGAGAGAATGATTAGGAGTAACACACAAGGAGAGACTGAGCAAATGTGTTAAAATGTGAATATTAAAAGTGGAACTATAGGAGTAATAGGTATGTAAATCACAATACATACTCACATAAATATGCACACACACGCACGTACGCATACATACATACACAACACACTGTAAATCAGAAGAACATAAACAAATCAAAAATATTTTTTCTACTCTAGGAACAAGGCCCGAAAATTTTGAGGAGCGTGGGTGCAGTCGATTAGATAGACCTAAGTACGCAACTGGTACTTAATTTATCGACCCCGAAAGGATGAAAGGCAAGGTCGACCTCGGCGGAATTTGAACTCAGAACGTAAAGACAGACAAAATACCTATTTCTTTACTACCCACAAGGGGCTAAATACAGAGAGTACAAACAAGGACAGACAAACGGATTAAGTCGATTATATCGACCTCAGTACTGGTACTTATTTAATCCACCCCGAAAGGATGAAACGCAAAGTCGACCTGGGCGGAATTTGAACTCAGAACGTAACGGCAGACGAAATACCGTTAAGCATTTCGCCTGGCGTGCTAACGTTTCTGCCAGCTTGCCGCTTTTACAAATTAAAATATAATGCCTCACTGTGGGTTAAATAAGAATGTAAGTAGATTCTTTATTTACTATTAATGTGAGGAAAGAGAGAAGGCGAAGGGAGGGAGAGAGAAGTAACTACAGACTGAGTGTTTCATGGTTTGTTGATCAGCTGCTAATAAAGCAGTCAGGGATTAGGGTATCACCATGGCAGAAAGTTTAATTTGCACATTTCTATTTTTAACGGTTGGTCATTAATTAATCAAACACTATCTGTTTATGTTCAACAAAATCAGAACTGAAATGAATTTATATATTCTAAAGCCTCATTGTGAACACATTCTCTGTATACTATTGACATGCGGAAATAAGAGGGCGGGAATTTTTATCAGATCGTTCCACGTCTTATTGTCAGCTTTTCAGAGAAGACCTATGCAAACTCCTTCCTCATTCAATAGCATAAATCAGCTGCTTTTCAAATATACCGTTCAAGTTATTTGTGTGTGTGTGTGTGTGTGTGTGTGTGTGGTGTGTGTGTGGTGTGTGTGTGTGTGTGTGTGGTGTGTGTGTGTATGTGTGTGTGTGTGTGTGCGTGCGTGCCGTCTGTCGTTTATAACAGGGCAAAGCTCGCAACTTCTTACTGAACAACTGCCCAGATGATTTGTTTACAGTGATTAAATATTTTTGTACGACATTGTCGAAGCGAAATGAAGTATTTTACTCAAAAACACATACCGCCCTGTCCTGGAATCAAAACCAAGACCTTGTGATCGTGAGTACGACAACACACACATACCTACCAACATACATACGTACGCACACACACACACATGCATACAACCGCACAGAAAAACACAGACACATATAAATATAACATGTATATATACACAAACATATATGTGCATGTATATGTCTGTATGTATGTATGTTTGTGAAGGCGGAGCAAAATGAGTAATATTGACTGCAGTTTTGAATTTGAGAAAAACTAAAACTTTTACCAGCAAATGAGGCCATTTGCATATCAGCTAAGCAAATGACCTTCTCTAAATACATTAAAAACACTATAACATATTCAGAATACTATTTGAAACAATTATCCCTGATCTCTTTGAATATACAAAAAACATATATAGGTGGGTCACAATCAATAAGGAAACGTAAGGTAAATTTACCTCATCTGTTCTTCAGAATTACATTCGAGAAAAGGCTCATATACATCAATACCCATCCTTAAACACCAGAGAGATCAGAAATGCAACAAAGAAAGTATCTAGGTCAAATGAAACAAGAATTCGGAAAAATGGACCATGATATGAAATTTACAAAACAACTAAATCTAAAAATTCAACGTAAAATTATTCTCTCTAGCTTTCCTACGGTTTGCTGAAGTGGCTCTCTTCCTGATACATTAATTCACCATACCGTTAAAAAGAAGTTACTGGAATTAGTCTTTACTCATTTTGCCCCACATTACACTTGTTTTTGAAACTTCATAATTATCAAATTAGATATTAGCATGGGAAGCATTGACTTGGAATCCAACAGAGAAAAGAATATTTTGATTGTTAAACACCAAAATTTATCCAGATATTTTATCAAAAACCTCAATTACAACCAGGGTCAAACTTGGTGAAAAATTTCTTGAATAAGTGCCTGTCAGCTAATTCAAAGGTGATGCAAACTTTTTTCACTGTCAAAGGTGATGCACAAAATGATATTGCAATAGCTTGAAACAGGTAGGTAGAAAATAAAAAGAAATTCGAAATTACATATTTTGCCCTACTTAGCCCCTTTACCTACCCATCCCATCCCCATTGCTCCCTCATGTAAGTATACGTGTGTGTGAATATATATATAGTTTAACTTAAAAGTAAATTAGAAAGAAAAGTTAAATGAATAATAAATAGTTTACATCATTTAATGTATATATAATAGTTATTATGGTGAAAATCAGATCCAGTTAATGCCTCGTTTAACAACCACGAAAGCAGTATCCCAGTGGCCGGTCGATCAGCAAGAATTGACAGCCAAATATCATTCAATGTAGAATCTACCATAGGGGCACCAGAGTAACGTGATATTTTAAAGAAACCGCTATACTCTAATGGGCATGATTTATATTATACTTTGCAAAAAATAACAACTACAATATCGATGTCGTTCGCATTGTTGGACTTCTGAAAAGTGAGGTTTTCAAAAGGGTACGTAAAACTGAAAGATACATACACTAATACTTTTCTAACATAAGTCAAATATCTACGATTCCGTTATAATGACTAACTAAACGTTGAAGGCAGCCCTGTAGTCATATGAAAACAAGACAAAATACGCAGTGAGAAAAATCTGAACTAAAACTTAGAAACTTAGATTTAAGTAAACATTTAGGTACTGATAATATAGACATTCATCAAATAGACTACTTTAATGTTCCACATAAAGTATAATATAATTTCTGAACTTAGATATTAGCTAAAATTTCTGAAGTTTAATATATATTTACAGGTAAATTGCTTTGCTTTATTCTTTTCTCCTTGGCTGTAATTTTCAATGTATAACCCCATCAGTAATATTTCACCTAATCTAAGTTGGCTGACTGGCATTTAATTCAATCCACCTAGACACAGTGAAACAGGCTTCCTTTAATGTACCATGCTATTCTTAAACTGTAACACAAAAGTACATAACCGCTTCTCTTTATTGCTTTTCCATGTTCGTTCATTCGCACACTAACTCGCAATCGGTTGCAACAACTATGAAAGCATATAGTCACTGAAATCATATGCAGTCATTTCGTATCTTTTCTTCCCATTGTAAACGTAGTATACTGGATTCCTGTACTGACTATACACACACAAATACACGCTTTGCAGTAACAATTCGATGATAGTGGTCAGAGTAGTAGAGCAGATGATGATGATAATAATAATAATAAAGTCAAACATAGAATAATAATAATAATAATAATAATAATAATGATGATGATGATGATGATGATGATAATAATAGTAATAATAATAATGATGATGATGATGATGATGATGATGATGATGATGATGATGATAATAATAATAATAATAATAATAATAATAATATAATAATTATTATTATTATTATTATTAATAATAATAATAATAATATGCGATAAAGAAGAAAGAAAAGTCGAGAGATATGACAGGTTAGCTTGGGATATTAAGCAGTTGTAGTCGATGAGAAAGGTAGCAGTAGTACCAATAATTGTCGGAGCCCTGGGAACAGTGAGCAAAAGTCTCGAGAAGTACGTGGAACAAATAGGGGCTGCAAATAAGGGTGGAGCACTTGCGAAAACAGCACTGCTTGATACCGCTCGAAAACTCCGGAAGGTACTCAAAAAATAAGAGGTGTTACCTTAGTTCACTGGTAGTGAACAACTGGCATTGTAGTGCATCTCCAGCGTTCGAAGGCAATGACAATAATAATAATAATAATAATAATAATAATAATAATAATAATAATAATAATAATAAGACATTCATTAGTACATTCATTAGTACATTAGACATTCATTAGTACAACATCCCCACCCACCCCCCAAATATATGGCACACTAGGCATAACAACAACATGAACTTCAAACCCTGTTGTCTCTTGAGGTCTCTGGGTGAGACTTGGAGCCAACTTGTACAAATATAAAGCAAAAGTCAAACATAGAATAAATAATAATAATAATAATAATAATAATATTATTATTATTATATTATTATTATTATTATTATTATTATTATATTATTATTATTATTATTATATTATTATTATTATACGGAGTGCAGGGCTAAAGGTAGAGAGCGAAAGCTTTATCTTGGCTGCCCAAGATCAGAGCTTATTAACCCGGAACTATCAAGCCAATGTGATGGAAAATTGTGTAGATCCAAAGTACCGATACTGCAAGGATGGGATAGTGACAGTCGACCACCTAATCTCTGGACGTAAGATTTTAGCTCCTGTAGAGTAAAAATCAAGACGACAAAGTTGGCCAATATCTCCATTGGATACTGGGTTGGCGATCTCTTCCCATCTCTGCATATTTGTCAAACTTTTCTCTTTCTTTCATGACAATATATTCATCTGGCACTGTCGCATCAACTATTAGGCACTCTTGCCGTACCAGTTAAGACGATCTTTTGCACTTCCTGCATGAATGGTAAGCCAGGGACCATTCTTAGATAATTTTCAATTCCATTTTTGATCATTCCAAGTGCTCCTACAATCACTGGTATTGTAACTTGCTTGAGATGCCACAACTTTCCCATTTCGATTTTAAACTTCTTCAAATTTTTTGTTATTGCAGCGCAAGATCAGAGCTTATCTACCAGAAACTACCAGGCAAACGTACTTAGAGGTGGATCTGACTCCTCGTGCAGAATTTTCAGAAAATTCACAGAGACATTTGATCCTGTTGTTCCTGGCTGCCCAGTCCTCGCTGAAAAGGAGTACCTCATAAGACATGACAGACTACAAAATTAAATCCCATGAAAAGTGGTACAGGTATGTAGTAAATGGCGAGGGCGTCACCATCCTTTGGAACTTCCCAAGACAGAAAAATTGATTCCAATCGACCAGACATTATGATCAAGGACTACAACAGAGGAACTCGTCTGCTAGTAGATATGTCAGTCCCATAAGAAATAAAATGATTCAAGAAAAGACTACGAAAAGTTTTCTCACTATAAAAATCTGCAAACTCACATCACAAAAATGTGGAAGCTTAGTATGATAATACCAGTAGTAATTGGTGTGTTGGAAATGATAAAGACGGGAGCTGAGAAATATATTAAGCAACTCCCTGGTAACTCTAATCCCCGGGAACTACAAAAGATAACCTTGATGGGTACAGCCCATATACTACGGCAAATAAAATAAAGTTATAATGGAAAGAAACCATAATAACAATAATAATGATAATAATGATAATAAAAATAATAATATTAATAATAGTAGTAGTAGTAGTGTAGTAGTAGTAGTAGTAGTAGTAGTAGTAGTAGTAGTAGTAGTAGTAGTAGTAGTAGTAGTAGTGGTGGTGCTGGTGGTGGTGGTGGTAGTAGTAGTAGTAGTAGTAGTAGTAGTAGTAGTAGTAGTAGTAGTAGTAGTAGTAGTAGTAATAATTATTATTATTGAGTGAGAGAGCAGTGCCTGCCATCAAAGTGACACTGGGGTAAAATATACGAAGCCCAGTATACCCATCATGACTACCCGTCTGATAAGGATACACTAGGCACATGCATCACAACCATATGTGCGCGATATGGTGATCTCATATCAAGATAAACAACACATGACCTTGCAGGTGGGGCCCAGTTAGAATTTTCTTCTGGTCGAGTAACTCATCCCGCTTAAAAGGTCCCTGAATAAGGGTTGTTTAAGGATGTTGAACGAATCACCCAAGTTTCCAGAGGTGAATTATTCAAACCTCAAAGAATCCTTCTCAACACATGGCTATGATGCTCCGCCACTACTTCTGCTCGTCATCAGAGAAGCACATATCGCCAGCTACTAAGGGACATGCTCAACTGGTTAAGGTCAAACAACTGACAAGCAAATATGTTGTATTGAGCAGAATATTTGCTGTAGCCCATCTTTTATACCAAGACAAAACATTGTACATAATAAGACTTCCAATCAGTTAAGATCAGAAGCCATGAGAGCCACTGTTTGGTACTGCATCAGGGCAATTATTATTATTATTATATTATTATTATTATTATTATTATTATTATTATGAAAAGCGGGAAGAAAGCATCCTGCAGAAGATTTGCGGTTACCATCAGGAGAGACCATGGGTAACACGACGGTAGTGTATATAGATATTTAATTATTTTGAAATGGATGACATTCTACACAGAAAAATGAAAGTCAAGGACAGCGAGGTGTATCAAAAAAAGTGTGAAAGATGGTATTGCAATCGAACGTGAATGCCAAAATTTTGGTTACCGCAATGAATATCTAGGCAGTTGCGTTGGTTAGATATAGTGCGCCCATCTTCAAATGGACTAAGGAGGAAATATCAACACTGGATAGAAGGACGAGAAAGCTGATGACGCTACATGGGGCACCACACCCTAAATCAAACGTAAACAGACTGTATATGAAAAGAAAGAATGGTGGCAGAGGACTAATTAGTATAGACCATTGTATAAGGAATGAAAGGCGAACGCTTGCCGAGTATTTGATAAATTGTGAAGACCTGCTGCAATATGCCGCGAAAGATATGGGTGTAAATGCAGAGAACTGGTATGATAAGGAAGAGTTCAACCAGAGAGCTGAGGAGAAGAGAAAAGAAGACCTTCTTAAAATGAGAATGCATAGAGAGTTTGAAAGGAATACACAGGACGTTAAGGATAATACAGCACCGTGGGCATGGCTTGAGCGGGTGATTTGAAGCTTGCCACGGAAAGCCTGGTCACTGCTGCACAAGACTAGGCTTTCGCTACAAATTCAGTGGAGTATAACATCTATAAAATTTCTGACACCCAGAAATGCAGTCTCTGTGGAAAGGGTGTGGAAAATGTGATCCATTTGATAAGTGGATGTGAGAGCCTTGCACAAAAAGAATTCAAGCGCTGCCACAATAAAATGTGTGTGTATTTTCATTGGCTCTTATGCCGTAAATGCCAATATTAAGTAACAGAGAACTGGTATGAGCATGTACCAAGTAAAGTTATACAGGAGGATGGAAAAGTAACGATGCTGTGGGACTATGATTTTCAGACGGATCGTGAAATCGAACACCGTCGGCTGGATATTGTCATATTGAATAAGAGAGACAAATACTGTCAGATCATTAATGCAGCCATACCAAATGACATGAATGTTTGAGTAAAGAGATTGAAAAAAAAAATCAAGTACTCCGAATTGAAAGTGGAAATGGCAAGACTGTATGGAATGCGCGAGAGTAATGTAAAAGTGATACCAGTGGTGATTGGAGTGCTGGGCTCAATCCCATTGAAATTTCAAAACTTAAAGCAATTGGAAATCCCATGCAAGACTGATGTCTTGCAAAAAGCAACCTTATTGGCAGAGCGCACATCTTAAGGAAAGTATTATCTGTCTGAGGTCCTTATTGTAATTTGACAGGTAACTAAAGACTCCGGTGGTTTTTACCTATACTGTGTTACGAAGGAATAATACTAATGAGAAGAAGAAGAAGAAGAAGAAGAAGAAGAAGAAGAAGAAGAAGAAGAAGAATGAGCGACAAGCTAGATTGCCTAATAATTGATGCGACAGTGCCAGATGAATATATTGTCATGAAAATTTATATCGCCAAGATGTGGTAGTAGCAAGAGTAAAACATAAAGGTTGTTCCTGTTGTCATCAGAGCATTGGGTTCAATGTCAACCAGCCTGAAGAAACATCTGGACACTTTAGAAATACCCTTCAATCTCGGTGTTTTGTACAAATCGATTTTACTTGGAACTGCACACATGCTGCATAAAGAGCTGTTTGAGGCCCGTGTTGTAACTTGACAGACAGTACAAATAGCTGGTACATACAATATCTTCAACCTACACTATATTGGATACTGTGCTATAATAATAATAATGATGATGATAATAATAATAATAATAATAATAATAATAATAATAATAATAATAATAATAATAATAACAATAATAATAATAATAATAAATTATAATTTCTGTTAATAATTCTTTCTACTATAGGCAAAAGGCTTGAAATTGAGGGGAGAAAGATAATCAATTACGTCGACCACATTACTCAATTGGTACTTAATTCATCGACACCGAAAAGATGAATGGCAAAGTTGATCTCGGAGGAAATTGAACTCGGAATGGAGCGGCAGGCGAAATACTTATTTCTTTACTACCCACAAGGGGCTAAACACAAAGAGGACAAACAAGGACAGGCAAAGTCGATTATATCGACCCCAGTGCGTAACTGGTACTTATTTAATTGACCCCGAAAGGATGAAAGGAAAAGTCGTCCTCGGCGGAATTTGAACTCAGAACGTAACGGCAGACAAAATACTGCTTAGCATTTCGCCCGGTGTGCTAACGTTTCTGCTAGCTCCCCGCCTTTTTCTTTTAATAATGATAGTAAAAACACCAACAGCTAGGGCAATGTTTAGCAGCTCTTCTAAATGGAAGCAAAGCAAAATTAAAGAGAAAAAAAAAGTTAGTCCCAAACTAGATTTTTGCCTGGGGTGTGGTTTAAATCACAAAATATTTATAAATCTTACTTAGTATTAATTTCTTAAATGAATCACTAGAAATGTTATGGGATGTTAAATAATTAGATAAATTATTGGAAGCGTTCTTGGAGAATCATTATAGAAGATACTGTTACTTGATATTAAATCATTGAATTATTGCTTCTGTTACTTGTAGTTCGTTCAAACCATTAAAAAAGTTACTGCAGGAGTTTCCAGGCGTTAAATCCCTATGTAAACCACTGTAAAAGCTACTGTGTGTTAAAATACTAAATGAGCCACAGCAAGTCTTACAAGGTGTTAAAATACTAAATGAGCCACAGCAAGTCTTACAAGGTGTTAAATAATTATAGATATAACACTGCAAGTGTTAATGGGTACAAACTAACTAAACATGATTTTTCGCAACTGAACACTTATGTTATCAATAGCAGTATTACTAATTACACAATAATTATACATATTTTCTTATAAATATACTCAACCTAAATGTAAGCTGTCAGAATCATTAGATCACGTGTCAGAATGCTTTTTAGTATTTATTCTAACTCATCATGTTCAGTGTTCAAACCTGCCGAGGTCAGCTTTGCCTTTCATACTACTGGAATCCATAAAATAAAGTACTATTATAAAACATAAGCGAAGCATGGTGTATTCTCCTGCAACTTACACTTGATTACAAGTCACAGGCAAAGCATACATATGAACCTTAAGAATTATATAGGAAAAATTGAAACATTTTTGATTTGTCATTTTGCTGGATATATTACCAAATTAAATTAAGAGACGGCTTTAAGAAATAACGAATATTGAGTAGTACACATGTCTCGACGGAGAAATCAAAAACAAATCAAGTATATGAAAAGGGTAGCCTTACTAGACAATCACGAGTACGAACTTGTTATTTTTGTTATTTAACTCTAATTTTGCTTGATTAAGCAAACGCATTATCTAAAATATTCTACACAATTTTTTGTATATCTCTATATTGTTCGCTATGTTCTTCCCGATTTAAGATGGTAGAGTATGAACTGAAAAAGATTTGTCTGCGTGCAGTCATCTACGAATGCCGAATTCCCCTTTCACAGTGCTACAAGAACGATAGTTCTTATTTGTGAGAGCTTGTTTCAGCCCTAATTGAGTTGTAACCTAACCGAGGTCAAATTTACCTTTCATCCTTTCGGGTTTGATAAAGTAAGGTACCAGTCAAGTTCTGAGAGATATGGTTTCGATTAACCACTCCTCTTCAAAATGCAGACCTTGTACCTAAATCAGAAATTATTAATATTATCATTTAAACTGCGTACAGAATCGTTAGAACGCCCCCAAAATTCCAAGAAACAATTAGTGTTGTTGCTGTTATTGTGTTTAGAGTACAGATATGTTGGTGTTGCACTATGAAATCCGGTCTGTAACTTTGCGCTTTTGAGTTCCATTCTATATCGCATTGGGAAAAATCTCTTACAACATAACCTCAGGCTTACCGAAGTCTAGTCGGTAAATATTGGTTGGCTGGCACAATGTGGAAGCCAATCAGAGGAACCGCTCTTATTTTTTAATGGTAGAGATAATCTGTCAACTAGTTTAACATCATCTGATTCTTGGAAGCCTTTAATGGAGTCCACTCTATTAGATGCGTTGTAGATAGATCTGTAGACTGAAGATAACTCTTCCCCACCACCACTAATCTTGGAGGATTTCAAAAGGTTGATATCGCTGCCCCTCTTCCTTTCATTAAGTCATTAATTATTAAAAAGAGTTTCATTCAGCTTCGATCAATCTGATATATACGTCATTAATACTTACACAGTTTCAATCGATTTTTTCCAATAAACCTGTTGGGTCTTCATATAACATCTTTGTTGTTTCTCTCTCCTATTTATCTATTCACTTGCTCACCTATTAAATAATATATCCGTCTTAATGCGCACTAAAGACGTCTTTGGTGAATCCTGTCAGTAGTCTCCTTTCACGTCACTTGTGCCCTTGGGAAATGCAACAATTTATTTTATTTTCCCTTAAAAAGGTTGATTAACGTTTCTCTTGCGCATTTTGTTTATTTTGTTTATCCTGAAGCAGACCTCTGACGAAGCAGACCTCTTCAAATATTGGGACTAGCTCCTCATTTACCCCGACAATATATAGAAACTTAAAGATATTAGAGGGAGGTTTGAGGAAAATCTGACTGTTATTTTTAATAAGTTGAATGAGCACGTAGAGGTCCTCATGCTAACTCAGTGTTAAATATTGAATTGATCGCGAATAGACAGGCATTCGGTGCTTTCGGTTATGTAGTTTACCCTTTTATTATGCAAGTTCTAATCAAAAATGTTTTCTACTTCCATACCACAGGGTCGAATACATTAAACACCAGTAATATGCCTGGGTCGAATCTATCGAACATCCTCGCCCCTAAGTGGTATTGTGAATGAACGAAGAGATATTACTTTCATTTTATCATTATATGAAAATATATAATCAAATAACATGGTATATTAAAAAAATAAACTGTGTAAATGGCAATATATAGCGTATGTCCATACTGACGTCCTTGATAAGACCTCTAACTACAGTATCAATCTGATTGAGAGACAGCAAAGAGAACGGCAAGGTGGAATATTAAATAGTCTAGGAGGGAAGGAAAGAGACATGGAGACAAATAGAGAGAAAAGAAATGGAGACTGACGGTGTATGTGTATGTATGTGTATTTGTGCGTGTGTGTTTGTGCGTTGCGTGTGCAAGTGTTGTGTGTGTGTGTGTGTGTGTGTGTGTGTGTGTGTGTGTGTGTGTGTGTGTGTGTGTGTGTGTGTGTGTGTGTGTGTGTATGTGTGTGTGTGTGTGTGTGTGTGTGATGCAATGAGTGGAGCGGAAGTGGATTAGATATAAGGTATGAGGAGAGGAAAGAATATAAGAAAATACAATGGAGAAGTTAGAAAATAAGATAGTGTGAGAGAAAGAAAGAGATTCGAAGAGATGTAACGATGAGATAGAGAGAACGAGAGCGAGAGGAAAAGAGGACAGTATTGAGAATGAAAAAGAAAGGATAATACGAAAAGAAAAAAGAAACAAAAAGAGATAGACAAAAGGATGAAGTGGTGAGAGAAGTAGTGAGTATAGGAATGAATAATATAGGAGAATAAAAGACAGAATTAGAAAGAGAAAAATTGTGATAAAGACCAGATAATCAGAGAGAGGGGGAAAAGAGAGAGTAGGTGAGAAGACAAAGATACAGCGAGGGCAAAATGAGACGTAAGATAGTAGAGAGATCGAAAAGTGCAAAAATAGAAGAACAATACAACAAAGTGGGAAGGAAAACGAAGAGAGTAAAGAGAAGTACGAGGGAAAACGAAAGACAGCGAGAGGGAAAGAGAGAGAGTAAGAAAGAAAATTAAGAAGAGTAAGGAGAGAGTATTAGATGAAACAAGCGAGTTTTTGAAACAAGAATAGAAATTGAAAAAAAAATTGCGCGTGTGTGTATGTGTGTGTGTGTGTGTGTGACAGAGAGAGGGGGGGGAGAAAGAGAGAGTGAGAGCGTGCGTTGTACGTGTGGGTGTGTATATGCGTGTGAGAGGGAAGGTGTGTCTGTGTGTGCGTCTAATAGATTCGAATGTGAAAGGTGGGATGGTTGCAGGATTGAAATCTATGTTGATGATATCAGTGTTGATGATGTTGATGATAATAAGGATAATGATGATGATGATTATGAAATTTATGTTGTTGGTGGTGGTCGTCGTCGTAGGGTGGTGGTAGTGGTAGATATTAGTTGTGTATGAGAAGTTGGGGTTGCATGGCTGCTTCTGTTGAGAAGGGGGATTATGAAGGTGAATGTTGAGGTTAATGACGGTGCTAGTGATGCCGGTATTAGTATGTGCTACTACTAGTGGAGTGTATGTGGGAGTGATGTAGGTGTTAGTATTAGTGTTAAGTTGACAGGGAACTGAGAAAAGAATTACTGAGACTGACAATCAGACAGGCAATTTCAAAGATAAATCAATCAAAAATTAAAAACATAAATAAACGAAACCACTTTCAGAACAGAAAAAAAAGTTGAACTGATTACATACATACATACATACACACATACATAGACAGACAAACACACACAGATACATACATACATTCATACATACATACACATACATACATACATACATACATACATACATACATACATACGTACGTACGTACGCACGCATACATGCATACGTATAAGCGCGCGCGCCTATAGCTTGGCGAGCAAAATGTTTACGTACACATATATAGACACTCAAATATTCATGCGTAGACATACATTTCCCAAAACATGTAAAAATTCACAAACACAATGAGATGCATGCACATAAGTATGCATAGACTTGCATATGTATGTAGCTAAATGCTTACATGCAAGCATTGATACATGCATACATACATAGATACATGCATACATACATACATACATACATACATACATACATACATACATACATACATACATATACCGGAAAAAAATAAGTTAGGAAAAGTAGAAAACAAGAAATGGTCAATATATGTATATAGGTAGATAGATACGTAGGTAGGTAGATACGTAGGTAGGTAGGTAGGTAGGTAGGTAGGTAGGTAGGTAGGTAAGTAGACAGGTAGGTAGACAGGTAGGTAGGTGTGTGTATATGTGTGTGTGTTTGTATGCACAAACACACACACACACATATATATATATATATACATATATATATACATGTATATAGTAATTTTATTTGGTTGAGCCCGCTGTTTACCCTGTATATGTACAAACACGCACGCACACACACATACGCATACACACGCACACACACGCATACTCATAAATACGCACACACATGCATACGCATACACGTGAACACACATACATACGTATGCTCATAGATGTGTATATGTAAGAGCAAGTCGATACGCGAAACTTTAAATCGTAGTCAACTTGAAATTTACAAACTTGACTACTCTTTCTATTGAATCACCACATCAGTAAGTGTTCGTTTCTAATTCATTTATTTATTTTATAATATCAACCTTCATAGAACATATATGTATTGCCTGGAGAGAGTGAGAGAGAGAGAGAGAGAGAGACAGACAGACGGACATCAGACAGTCAGACAAAGAGTGAGAGAGAGAGAGAGAGAAGAGGGAGTCGGGGAGATACCGGGGTTGTAAATTAAACAAAATGAAATGAAAATAGAATGGGATGAGAATTATATAACTGAAGTAGATAGATAGATAGATAGATAGATAGATAGATAGATAGATAGATAGATAGATAGATAGATAGATAGATAGATAGATAGATAGATAAGTCGATAGAAATGTAGGTAATTAGTCATATAGGTATGTATGTATACCTGCATATATATGTATGTATTTACATATATATAATATATATGCATGTATATATATGTATACACACACACACACACACGCATATATATATATATATAAATGTATAGGTATTTATGTATGAACGCATGCTTGGAGGTAAATATGTAGGTAAATAGGTAGGTCGATAGTTAGTGTAGGTAAGTAGGTAGGTAGGTTACGCTGACAAGGTGTAGGTAGATATTTAGGTAGGTAGGAAGGTAAGTAGATAAGTAGATAGGTAAGTAGGTATGTAGGCAGGTAGGTAATGAGGTAGTTATGTAGGTGATATATAGGTATGTATGTATGTATGCATGTATGTATGTATGTATGTAGGTAGGTAGGTAGGTAGGTAGGTAGGTAGGTAGGTAGGTAGGTGGGCGGGTATCTAGGTGGGTAGCTAGGTATGTGGGTAGGTAGTTAGGTAGGTAGGTAGGTAGGTAGGTAGGTAGGTAGGTAGGTAGGTAGGTAGGTAGGTAGGTAGGTAGGTAGGTAGGTAGGTAGAAGGGTTCGTACGTTAATTGATAGGATGGATAACAACAATTCTAGATGAATGTGGAATAAAGCAAAAATAGAAGCAAACGAATGTATGAAGTGGATGAGTCCAGAGTGGACAATATCAACAGGTTTAGTACACACAGAGGAGGGTTGATATAAAGTCACCCTGAATTACTGCATTGTGGAAGACAGTGTCACAGAAATAGTACAACAGGAAAGTTGATGGGAGACGGGATCGTAGAGGCAGGGTTTTTCACTGCTGGATGGTAGAAATACAGTCAAAACCGAATGGAAGAGAGAGTGTCGCTATAAGATAAATTCAGATCGCATCACATCAGGTTGATAGACAGAACACCACAGTGTGACAAAGTGTCCCTTCTGAGTGGTAGAGGTAGTGTCACAAAAAGGTTGTTGAGATAGTGTCGTATCAATGTATTGATACTATGTCACCACATCCTTGTTGACATAGTTTTGCAACGGGATAATTGAAATAGTATCCCGAAAGGGTGGCTGATAGAGTAACACTGCAGGATGAATGAGACAGTGTCCTTGCAGGAAGGTAAAGTTAGTATCACAAAAGGATGGAAGAAATATTGATACTGTAGATGTAGTTTCACAAAGAAATAGTGTCACAGCCAAGTGATTGCTTATAGTTTCACTGCTGGGTGGCTGAGATAGCATCGTAATAGTTTGGTAGATATATTGTCAATACAAGGTGGTTGAGATAGTATCACAACAGGAAGCTTGAGACAGTGTCACTGCAGGATGGTAACGTGGTAACATCACTTCTAAGCAATAGATTTACCGGCTATAAACTGATTAAGAGACAGAGCTTTAACACAAACACACACACACGCATGCACGCACGCACGCACACACACACACACACACACACACACACACACACACACACACACACACACACACACACACACACACACACACACACACACACACACTCAAACTCACTCATTCACACATAGTTGCATACTGATATAAACATTAAAAAATAGAGAAGTGGAAGGTTTAGTTTAAAAGAAACAAACAAAAATGACATATATTTGAAAGGATAGATAGATAGATAGATAAATAGATAGATAGATAGATAGATAGATAGATAGATAGATAGATAGATAGATAGATAGATAGATAGATAGATAGATAGATAGATAGATAGATAGATAGATAGATGATAGATAGATAGATGATGGATGGATGGATAGATAGATAGATAGATAGATGATAGATAGATAGATAGATAGATAGATAGATATAGATAGATAGATAGATAGATAGATAGATAGATAGATAGATAGATAGATGATGGATGGATGGATGAATGGATGGATGGATAGATAGATAGATAGATAGATAGATAGATAGATAGATAGATAGATAGATAGATAGATAGATAGATAGATAGATAGATAGATAGAAGTAACAAAATATCAACATACCATACATAAGGTTCAATGTAAAATATAAATAAATTTGGACAAATTTACTCCGGTTAAAGTTGAATTTTGTTCGCTAAACATGTTTGTTGCTGTTGTTTTCTTATTATTATTGTTACGTGAATGTAATGGTAGTGTTTATCACCGTTTTTGTCGATGTCATCGTTGTCGTCGTCGTCATTGTTGTTATTGTCTTTGTGTTTTTGTTGTATGTTTATGACAAGATTGTATGCGGGGTACCTCCTGTGTGATTATATGTGTCTCCGTCTGTTATGTGTGTGACCTTGGAAAGAAATTTAAATAAGATGCGAAAATCAATGGTTATTGAGAAGAAGGAAAAGCTACTCTCAGTTTCAAAGTTGTCTGTCACCTAGCTTAGAATAAGGAACATATTTGATAATTAAGTTACATTTATCAACATCTTTAAGCACGTTTGTTCTATGTTTCTGTAGCTGTCCCAATATATGTACATTAATTGTACATCAATTTCGATCGCCAGATAGGAGGCCTAAATGTATACACACACACACACACACACACACACACATATATATATATTCACACACACATATACACACATGTATGTGTGAAGGTGTGAGTTTGGGCCTTTGTATGTACATATCAATGCACTTTATTTATATATATACCTTAAATGAAACTTTTTTCATCTGTGTATGTGCATTATGTGCATGTGTGTGTTTGTGTTTGTGTGTATGTGTGTGTGTGTGCGTGCGTGCGTGCGTGTATGTGTGTACACATGCATGCAGAGAGAGAAAGACAGATACATATAAATTAATGAAAAATTGATGAACTTATAACAAATTAAAATCTACATATCGTAATGAAAAGCATATACTAACTTCTTTATATGTGATATATATATGTCTAAACGCGTGTATCCGTCGGAGCGTGTTCGTGTGCATGTTGCGTGTGTGTGCACGCATGTGTTTGAGTGTATGTGTGTGTGTGTGCATATGCGTGCGTATGTGTGTGTGTGTGTATGTTATACTAATTGTTTTACGCGTGTTGTAGCTTGTATATATGTAGAAAGGTATAAATAGATAAAGAAAAAATCTAGCAAGAAACAATCGTTGATACGGTTAACCGCTTAATCATTATCTGTTCGATTTCCTTTGCTAACCGGTTTAAATGTGCAAACCAGATTAGTTGTTTGCCAATTATGCTTACTTAAATCTATGGAATTTATGAAAAATAAGTATCGGACTTGACAAAATCTCACGGCATAAAGACTGTTAAGTTACTTGACCTAAGATATGATGATATTCTTATTGATTCTACAACCTCAGATCTGACTTCATAACTTTTTCTCAAATACAGCCACTACTTCTTTTTTTCTTTTTTTTCCCCGTTTTTTAATCATGCACTTTACACAATAGATTATCATTTTCTAGACCAATAGCATAATTATATGTTGTATACTGTTTTGTAAAAAAACAATATAAAATTTTAAATGTGTATATTAGAAAGGTACAGCAAGTATTCTTTTATTATTCGGTGAAAGTTATTTTTAACACATACAACTTTTACGAGCTGAAAATTATAGTTATTTAAAAACCACGGTTTGCAACATGTTCACCTGAGAGCAACTCACGAACCATTCTTCATTTCGGCAAACGAATAATAACTCTAAATCTTTTATATTATCTATAAACTGCTTGTTTGTAGGTGCATATGTTCAGACGCAGACCATAGCCGCAGACTTAAATACAGGTACATTCATATAATGATTTATTCCTACACATATAGCTTTATTTAACCATGAAACATATTGAACAAACAAATAACATGTTTTCGTTAAAACGGTGTGCAACACACCATATATTAAAACACCTGTATATACTGGCAAAATAGCCATCACAAAGGAAATACTTATTACTTTTATTGCTATGACGCGTAGACATACAAAATTAAGCCTATTTCACATCACTAATTATAATTTTTAATAATATAAACTATTACACTTAATATTTTTCTACTGAGTTTCAATTTATTGTTAAAGCAACGTTTTTTATATTCATAAAACATTACAATTTTATAGGCATATTGTCTATAAATGTACAGCTGACAGACGAAAGTGAAACTAGAATTATCTCCCTTCTTTCTTTAAATATTTCAACAGTAGTTGCGATTATATTAAGTTTCTTGTTTCGAAACGTCATCAATATACGAAGATAACGTCATATAATAACATTTATATTTTGCCATATAATAAGTCTCTTATATTCCTGCTTGTGCTTCAAATACGGGTTTTAAAGAACGCGTTCCCATGTAATTTCTGTTGCAGACTTCCTAGCTTCTTGCATCTTTTTTTTATTTCTCTTCCTAACTCTCTCCCTCACACATTCTCTCTGTCTCTCTCCTTCTCTCTCCCTTTCTCTCTCTCTATTTCTCTCTCACCCTTTCTTTCTGTCGCTATTTCTATTTATTTGTCTGTCTCAGACTATCTATCTATCTATTTATCTATCTATCTATCTATCTATCTATCTATCTATCTATCTATCTATCTATATCTATCTATCTATCTATCTCTTGTTCGTCCTTATATTTCTTTATGCGTTCGTAATTTAATATCAGTGTTACTTTTCATTATAATTTTCTTTATCCCTTAAAGAACATTATTATTAGTTGTTGTCGTTGTTGTTGGGGGGGGGGGGCAGGTGGTAAGACAGGAGATGGCAGAATCGTTTGCACACCGGACGAAGCGTTCTGAGTTCAAATGCCGCCGAGTTCAACTTTGCCTTTAATAGTTTCGGGATCTATAAAATAGGCCCCAAATGTTCCGAGGATGATGAAATCGACTAACCTACTCCCCAAAACTTTCAGGCCTTGTGTCTATAGTAGAAAACATTATTAGTATTACTGCCAAGGCGGCCAGCCGGCAGAGTGGCTACCAAGCCGAGCAAAATGCTTAGTGACATTTCGTCAGTCTGAGTTCAAATTCCACTGAAGTCGATTTTTGCCTTTTCGGAGTTGATAAAATTAAGTATCAGTTGAGGACTGGGATCGATGTGATCGCATTACTCTTCCCTCGACATTGCTGGCCTTGTATTAAAATTTGAAACCATTTTATTATTGTTTTAAACGTGGTGATATAGCAGAAACATTAGCATGATGAACAAAATGCATTGCAGCAATTATTCCGGTTGCTCAAAATTCTGAGTTCAAAGTCCACCGAAATCGACTTCCCTTTTCATTTTTGAGGTCGATAAAATAAGTACTGATTGAGCATTAGGGTCGATGTACTTGACTAGCCTCCTCCTCTAGAAAATCTCAAAATATTATCGTTGCTGCTGCAGTTAATATTTAAAGGCTAATGAAGTTACACATTGGCTGGGGTACATATTATTCACCCTCATATACACACGCATGCGCTCTCTCTCCCTCCTCCTCTCACTCTTTCTCTCTTCCATTCGATTTCTCTCTTTCTCTTTCCCTACTTTTCCCTCTAAACTGGACCTCATTGAAAAAGTAAAAACGCACCAGAAAAAGAAAATTAATGTTGCTACTATCTATAATGTTGTTGCTGTTGTTATTGCTCTTTAGACCCCCGTCAACATTGATTGTGCAGATCTTTGATCAAGCACGTTCAAGCTCACACTCTTACATCTTATTTCCATGTAGGTCATTATTATCCTCTTTTCAGATATTAGATCGTTATATTTTCGAGATATGGTTACTTCTACTAAAAGGTCGAATGAATGTGTAGACGTCCTCTATCATTTAAAGTGGCTATTTCAGTTCAAGCATCATTCCACGCTGATCCTCATTAGACTTGTTGATAGAGACGTTAGCACACCGGGGTAAATGCTTAGCGAAATTTCATCCGTCTTAACGCTCTGAGTTCAAATTCTACCGAGGTCGACTTTGCTGTCATCCCTTCGGCGTCAATTAAATAAATACCAGTTGATGCCTGGGGTCAATATAACCGACTATCCCCCCTCTCCCAAACTTTCAGTTCTTGTGCCTGTAGTGGAAAGGATTATTATATTGAAGTCTATGAGACGATGAGGAAAAGGAAGAGAAGAACATTCCAACTTGGTGTACTCTTCATCTAAGAACATGGGCTGTAAATCTACTTTGTTTTTCATTCTGTCGTGAATATGTGCACAAGTGTGATAATAGGAGATATTTTTCATGGCGGTGGAAGTAAAAGCTTTTTTCTTGCAAACGGAAGTGGGGATAACAGTTATCAGCATACTGTTAATACTTGTCCATATAACTGCAAGAATGCTCGCATTAACCGTACCAACAGCAGTAACAGTTCAAGAATAGATAAAACATCACTTTACTACATCAAATTAGAGCCAGATCTCAGCTAAATCTCCTGTCTTTAAAATAAAAGAAGCATTGAGTATCATATTCCCCAACACACCATTTCTAGAATGAAAAGAATGGATAATTACGGTTGGAATATAGCTGACTTGGAACCGGACACCGATAATAACAACAGAAACAGTACAGACGAATGAAAAAACAACTGCAACAAACGACATTCTCACTTCTCTTAACTATTTTAAGGAGTTTGTTAGCATCAGCTTGCGTAAATACGAAAAGCAATCAACCATGTATCTCTATCTCGACATAATCATCAAACTAGAAAAATACAAGGATATAGTGGGTAAATTCTTTCATTATTATTATTCAGTTAGACAGCAGCACACGCCATCAAAGTAACGCTGGGGTACAAATATACGAAGCCCAACGTACCTATCATGATTGTCCGTCAGATAAGGGTACATTAGGCACATGCATCACGACCATGCGCTCAACATGGTGACCTCATATCAAGATAAACAGCGCATAACTTGCAGGTGAGGCCCAGTTAGAATTTTGTTCCCACTCAAAATGTCACTGAATAAGGTGTGTTCAAGGTTAATTAACGAAACACCCGTTTTCAGGGACGAATTATTCAAACTCCAAAGAATGTCTTTCAACACATGACTGTGATGCTCCCCACTACTCTTACTCGTGAGCAGACATGCGCTCCGCATATTATATCGTCAGCCAGTAACAGACGTGCTCAAGTGGTTATGATCAAACAACTGAGAAGCAAACTTGTGGTATTGAGCAAAATATTTGGAGCAGCTCATTTTTACACCAAGACAAAACATGCACTTGTTAACACTTCCGATTAATTAAAATAAGAAGTCGTGGGAGCCACTGTATATGATTATTACTATTATCATTGAGTGGAAGAGCAGTGCATGCCACCAAAGTACAAAACATACGAAATAAAATATACGAAGCCTAGTATACCCATCATGAATACCCGTTTGATAAAAGTACACCAGGCACATGCATCACAACCAACATGGTGATTTCATATCGAGATAAACAGCGCATGACCTTGCAGGCGGGCCCACTTAGAATTTTCTTTAGGTCGAGTAGCACATCCTGTTCAAAAGGTCCCTGAATAAGGGTTGTTTAAGGATGATGAACAAAACACCCATGTTTCCTAACCCCAAAGAATTCCTCTCAACACACGGCTATGGTGCTCCCCCACTACTTCTGCTCGTGACCAGAGGTACACATAACGTTAGCTACAAGAAGACATGCTCAGCTGGTTAAGGTCAAACAACTGACAACCAAATCTGTAGTATTGAGCAGAATATTTACTGTAGTCCATCTTTTATACCATGACGAGACAATGTACATGATAACATTTCCAATCTATTAAAATCAGAAGCTATGAAAGCCACTGCCCGGTACCGCATCATTATATTTATTATTATTGTTGTTGTTGTTGTTGTTGTTGTGGTGGTGGTGGTGATGTAAGAGGCTGAAAGATAAAAAATTTAGGATAGGTAACTTGCAGGTTGAAAATTAGGATGCTTTCTTTATGGTGAGCATGTTCATTTGAAGGTTCTTTGCTTAGAAAATCAGTAATAGAAATAACAAAAAACATCCCAATAAAACTAGCTGTAACAAAACAACAAACGAGGACTTAAATATAAGATACACAGTTTCGCAGCGAACTTTCTTGAGAACATCGAATATCAATCGAGAATATCAAAGCGGGACGGTGTTGGACCCTTCACTTCACTACACAAACAAGAAATGGATGTAAGACAACAACACACTGATACAAAGAAGCTCTTCATCAACACATATGCAGATAAGCTTTTATTCTAAACTGCAACACTTCGATATGCCGTGAGATTTTTGCTTTGTTTGAAAAATTAAATTGACAATATTATTGTAGAGAAATCTAAATTTGGCGATAGGTAAATACTCTCTGTTAAGTGCTGTCAGACATGACGACACGAAAGATTTGTGTTGTGATCGGTAGATAAAAGAGCCATATGCCAACAAAAATACGCATTTTTGTCGAACAAGAATAAACGCAAAAAATATGTCTTATTTGAACAGAGTTCATACTGCTAAAATCCAGTTCAGACAACTTTTACAAGAAGAAAAAAGCTTTTTTTTCTCTCTCTCTCTTTTTTTTTTTTTTTTTTTGTAAATTCAGAAGTTGTTAAAACTATTGTCATCTAACTGTTGACAAGATGCTAGGCTTTCGACTATTACATCCACGATCAGTACTCAAATATTTATATTCGTGAATGATATTCGAGTACTACGTTCATGAACAGCTTTCAACCTCTTCAATTCACGACCGTTACTCAAAGTATTTTACTCAAGGACAATACTCAATCTGTTAGTACCCTCACAGCGAACACTCAACGATTACATTCATAAGCAATCGTCAAACTATTCAACATATATGACCAATGCTCCATCTGCTCCACTCATGACTAATGCGCAGACCATTAAGCCATTCACTGCACTCATGTCCTAGACACTTCTTACATTTGATTGTCTTTTCATTGTATTGAAGAGAGAGCAAGACCAACAATGAGTATTCTTTAGACAATGTATTCCATAGAACTTTCGACCAGTGATTATAGTTGCATCGTCTGGCAATGCGACCAAAAAATTACCTCTTCAGTGGAAACTATCTGTGTATAGTAGTGCAATCAGTCGAATGTGTGCGTGACGTAAGCAGAACAACAAAAGAGACTCCCACGAATGTCTGTTAATGCCTGAATACTTAGAAGTATGCTAAATATTTACCGAGTTTATTTCGAAGGTCTCTTCTGTTTTCCATTGTCACAGAGGAAAAAGTAATTTTCCCCGTTTGATAGCATTGATGAAAGACGTAGCATAATATAACTCATTAATCCCAGATTAGTACAGACGAAACAAAAATTCTATGATGAAAGGCATTCCAGCTGTAACTATCCTGCCTTTTTAGGCATATATAGGACTACATTGCTTATTAAGCACTTTCTTAACTGTGTTTTTTACTAAAGAAGCGCTCATTATATTAAAGTTACTTACTCATAGACATATATCATATTATATTACTGGCTTTGAATATTAGTGTTCGGCCGCAATTTCAATTTATGAAATCAAGTCAATACAGAAAGGAAGGAATTTAACCATCAAACGATGAAGTGAATCTACACAGGATTTGAACACACTGCAAAGGGAGGTAATCTGTACCACAAAATATTTTGGCCGGCGCTCTTTTGATTTTCCCAATATAAATATAGATCAGTTAATCACCCGTTTATACATATAAAGTACACTCACAATACACGCGTGGATACACATACACACATACATACACACACAAACAAACACACACATATGCATACCACCTACACACACCACGCGCACACCGCACATACACTCGCACACAAGCACGCAACACACGCACATACGCACGCACACATGCATGCACACACGCACACAGCACACACGCATGCAACACACACACACGCACGCACACACATTCACACACACACACAAACTCAGGCATGTATATAATGATTTCTAACAAGGTGACACACTTGGGGAAGAGGTAGTAGTTGGTTAAATCATCTACTGAATTTCACTGATAACTGTTTTAGCTAAAGGCCAAGCTCTACATGATCGCTTGATTTGCTAGAAATAACCAACATATTTCCCCTAAATTACTTGTTATCGTCCTGAGCAAAAAACAGAGACGAAGGTTTGACTGAATAATGTATCAGAGTATGATATGCCTGAAAAGGAAAAATACTGGATAGTTATTTCAAGAATCCCTTTCACCATAAATCAGAGCCGACCTTAGGCTATTTTGTTGATTCTAGAAAGTTGAAAGAGAAATTCGAAAGTGGGAGCTATTATATACTACTCTAACAATTCTGCAACGTAATAATCATAATAATGATTGCTTAGAAATTTGGCAAAAGCCAGGAATTTTAGTGGAGGGATTAGTCATCGACCCCAGTATTTAAGGGGTATTTTATTTTAGAGACCCAAAATGCTCAAGGGCACAATTTACCTCGACGAGATTTGAATTCGGAGTGTAAAAAGATGGCACAAATGCCGCTAAGCATTTAGTCCGACGATGCTAAGGATTCTATCAGCTTGCAGTCTTAGTTATAAAAGTTATTGTCTAGTTTTAGTACAAAGCCATTAATTTTGAGGGGAGGGGGTAAGTCATTTATACTGACGCCATTTTTAACTCGTACTTATTTCATCGACCTCGAAAGAATGAACAGATGAAAAGCAAAGTCGAACTCGTGAAATCTGAGCTCTGAAAGTAAAGAACAACATTTTATCCGATCTGCTAACGATTCAGCAAGCTCGCACGTTCGTTATAATAATCTTTTCTGCTAGAGGCACAAAGTCCGAAATTTGTGGACAGATATCTAGTCGATTACAGCGACTCCAGTGCTCAACTAATACTTATTTTATCGACTCCGAAAGGATGAAAGGCAAAGTCGACCTCAGTGAGAGTTGAACTGAGAACGTGCTGACGGATGAAATGCCGCCAAGCACTTGCTTGTCGTGCAAGCGATTCTGCCAGCTCGCTGCCCTAAACATAACAATAATGATAATAATCTTTTTCCTTATAGGCATAAGGCCTGAAATTTTAGGGGAGGATGATAGTCGACCTCATTACTGCTGGTTATTTTATCGACGAAGAAAGTATGAAAGGCAAAGTCGACCTTGGCGGAATAATAGTAATAAGAATCCTCTCTACTAAAGGTACAATATTTTGAGGGAAGGGACTAATCGATTACATTGACCTCAGTATTTTACTGGTACTTAATTTATCGACTTCGAAAGGATAAAAGGTAAAGTCGATTTGTTGGAATTTGAACTCAGGACCTAAGGACGGATGAAATGCCCCTGTTTTGCCCAGTATGCTAAAAATGCTGTCAGCTTGCTGCTTAAATAATAATACTTTCTACTAAAGGCACAAGACCTGAAATTTTGTACGAGTGGACTAGTCGATTACATCGACACTAGTGTTTCACTAGTACTTAATTTATCGACCCCGAAAGGATGAACGGCAAAGTCGACCTCGATGGAATTTGAAACTTGGAGCGCAAAGACAAAAGAAAATCACTAAGCATTTTGCCCGGCGTGCTAACGACTCTGACAGCTCGTCACCTTAACGATAATCTTTTGTATTATAGACACAAGGGTTAAAATTTGGTGGGAGAAACTATCGATTAGATCGACTCCAGTGCTCTAACTTGTATATATTTTATCTAACATGTACTTATTTTATCAACCCCGAAAGGATGAAAAGTAAAGTTACCCTCGGCGAAATTTGAACTTAGAACGTAAAGACAGACGAAATGCTGCGAAGCATTTTACCCGGCGTGCTAACGACTTCACTAGCTCTGCGCCTTAACAATAATAACAAAAATAATAGTTTCAAATATTGGCACAAGGCCAGTAATTCCGGGTGAGAATCAAGTCGATTACATCGACCCCAGTGCTCAAATAGGACTTTTTTTATCGACCCCGCAGGGTCAAACGTAAAATCAATCCCAGTGGCATTTGAACTTAGAACGAAGAAAGGCCGCTAAACATTTTTGCGGTGCGGTAATGATTCTGCCAGTTTACCGCTTTAATAATAATAATAATAATTTTTTCTACTATAGGTAGGAGGCTTGAAATTTTGGAGGAGGGTGATAGTCGATTACATCGACCCCAGTACTCAATTCCATCGATTTCAAAAGGATGAAAGGCTGAGTCGAACGTAAAGACAGACGATACACCACTGAGCATTTTGTCGAGTATACTAACGATTCTACCAGCTCACCGCCAATAATAATAATGATGATAATAATAATAATAATAATAATAATAATAGCAGCAACAGCAACAACAACAGCAACAGCAGCAGCAGCAGCAGTAGGAGTAGTAGTGAAGGTGGTGGTGGTGGTGGTGGTGTGGTGGCGGTAGTAGTAGTAGTAATAGTAGTAGTAGCAGTAGTAGTTGTGGTGGTGGTGTGATGGTGGTGGTGGTGGTGTTAGCAGCAGCAGCAGTCGCTGTTGTTTTAGGAATTTCTAGATTAATTCTTGTATCCTTCCTTTGTCCAAGATAGTTTAATGTGATTTAAAAGAGGTTTAATTACTGCTTCTAGACATTTAAACAGCCGACCATGTAGACTAACTCCCTGATTCTGACACAGTAATTGCTTATTTTCATTTTTTTTCTCTTCTTTTATTTAATTATTCAGAGCCTTAGACTTCTAAACGAAAAGGTGAACGTTATCCTAGTCCATCGGATTTGTCTGAATAATTGCAACAGTTTGTACTTTGG
>NC_042998.1:108715150-108722650 GCF_006345805.1 Octopus sinensis | reverse complement strand
GCTTTGTCCAGTTCCAATAACGACTCTGAAAACACATTTACACTCCGATATGCCGACTGATTAACCTTGTTTAGGATTTTTTTTTTTGGCGCGCGTGTGCGTGTGTGGGTGGGTGTTAGTTTGCATACACACATACATGTCTATGTATTTATACACATATGTGTACACCTGTGTGTCACACCATCAGTATCATTGCGCGTGTGGTGGGGGGGGGAAGCGATGCACCCATATGGCAATAAAAACTTTGATTCAAAATTGTAAACTAAACAACTAAAGATGTAACCATAGCTACAAACACATATAAATTATTTTTCTTTTATTTTTAAATCAAAGGATGTTATCCTCAGATCAGAGATATGTCCCGAATAGTCGTAAATGTGAATTATATTAACGGCATCCAATAAGACATTTATGTATGTATGTATGTATGTATGTATGTATACATGTATGTATGGTGGGATAGATGTACACAGACACAACATACATGTGATGGATTTCGATATAGTAAAACATATAAACACGTCCACTTGTATGCGTGTTCGTGTGTGTGTGTGTGTGTGTGCGTGTGTGTGTGCGTGCGTGTGTGTGTGTGTGTTGTGTGTGTGTGTGTGCGTTGTGTGCATGTTCGTATGTGTGTGTATACAGTTTGGGAGAAGAAACAAAATAGAAAGTTCGATATAAGAATATACACACGCACACACACAAACATATACATATGTATATATATATATATATATATAAAGTAAGGGATTCGATGCATTCGACTAAAAATCCTCAAGGCACAGTTTAATGACTGAAAGAATTAAAAGATAAAAAATAAAAGATTTACATCACCCCCTCTGTCTGTCTCTCTCTCTCTCTCTCTCTCTCTCTCTCTCTCTCTCTCTCTCTCTCGCTCTTTTGTATGTAAGTATATACATATATATTGCGAGGATGATCAGGTTCTTGACTGAGAATAGAAAGCTTCGAATGACCCGTCCTTGTTTTTTTTGTATCGTCTATCTGGATGTTTTGTTGTCATTTTTGTATCACCTAGTTGTCCGGATGTTTTGCGTTTTTGTCCCATTTTGTATTTTATATATGTATATGTGTATATATATACACACATAATATATATATTATATATATTATAGATATATGCACAGACACACACACAGGTAAATATACGTATGTACACATATTATATTCCTCATAATTTTTCTGTCACCCCTCTCTCCTCTCTCCTCTCTCTGTCTCTATCTCTCTCTTTCTCTCTGTCTTTTATACTACTAGAAACACTTTGTCACTCTTTCGATCCCTCTCTCACTCTCACTCTCTCTCTCTCTCTCACACACATACACACACACAGACATACACGCTCTCACACTCAAGAACGCACGGCCGAACACTCGAGTATAGGTTTCTATACATACAAACGGCAAACAAGTCAAAAGAAAGTTTTAATTTCTTTAAAGAAAGAAGTAAAGAAAGTAAGAAAGAAAGAACGAAAGAAAGAAAGAAAGAAAGGAGAGGAAGAAGAAAGGAAGAAAGAAGCAAAGAACGAATGAGAAAACAAAGACAAAAAGAAAGACAAAAAGAAAGACAAAAAGAAAGACAAAAGAAGGGAAAAAGAAAGAAAGGAGAGGAAGAAGAAAGAAAAAAAGAAAGAAAGGAGAGGAAGAAGAAAGGAAGAAAGAAGCAAAGAACGAATGAGAAAAACAAAGACAAAAAGAAAGACAAAAGAAGGGAAAAAGAAAGAAAGAAATATGTAGTAACGAAAGAAGAAAGAGAAAAAACAATAGATGAGAGAATGAATAAATAGGATGAGCAAATTTATAAAAGTAAATTGGAAGAAAGATGAAGGACCAGCACCCTGGCGGATAAGATACTGAATGGAAAGAATAAGTAAAGGACGGAAAGATAGCAAATAGATAGCCAGCTAGCAAGCTAGCTATCCATCCGTACATACATACCCCCGTACACACACATACACATCCACACAAACATGTGTGTGTATGTGTGTGTGTGTTTATACACCCTATATGTATATATATATATATATATATTATATATATATATATCGTCATACATACAGGCAGCGAGGCGCAGAAGCATACAGAGAGTAATGATAATCTCATGTGACTCAAAGCAAGACAACTACAAAACCAAGGCTTATTGTAAGAAAGTGGTTTAATTATTAAAACTATGACATCGTATGACAAATATAGTTGCAGTTTATTTGTTTTGGGTTTTTTTTTTTGTTTTGTATTTTGTGCGGAGCGGGATGAGGAAAATGAATTACTGTCTATTTCCTCTCTAAATATAGCTGCAGATTTCGTATGATGTTAACACACAAACTCTATTTATAGCTATCGATTTTGGACTATTTTTCAGTCGGAACAGCCATCCATCAAAATGTCGGTCTGTGCGCATGGCATGAATGTATACATACATATATATATATATATATATATGCGCACACACAAACACACACACACACACATATGCGTGTGCAAATATATACATGCTTGTATGATAATGTAAATATATGCACAGACACACTCACACATAAATGTATACATATATGTATGTATTTATATAATCATACATGAACATATGCATATATGGGCACGCGCATACACGTTTTCTTGTGTTCTTTAAATGAAATGCAAGTTGACTGTAACTTTGAAGCTTCGCTGGCACCGGCTCACTGGTTGCTGTAGTTACGGTATAATAAATATATCGAGTATTCACTACTGTCTCCACGATAGCATGTATTAAAGGACTCTACATTACAGACGTACTTCTATGAATATGGCAATAGTAATAGTGAATCCTTTCACTCGTTACTTTACAGACAACACTGAATGGTGAACATTTGTGTGACTTCAGAAAATTAGTTAACAAAGTGGCCTCGATATGCTATAAACATTCGAGTCAAACTTCTTATATGTCGCTCTACAGTTATACATACAGTTTTACAAAAGGCAACGATACATCAGATAATGTAATCCAAGATAAACTATACCCGAAGGCAAAGAACAGTCGCGGTTGCAATACCTTAGATTATAACTCTGATCGATCAGGTTGACTTGGGGTTAAACAGCTATGTGGTGAAACTATCGTTCTCCGCTTCTCTAAATCATATTCACATTTTTACACTATATATCATTACACGTTAACGGAACTCATATATTGTACTGTCCTCAGGTTGTTTACAACTACATTGTTTCTATATTGTTCCTATAAATGCTGTTAGCCGTTTGAGACTTATGGGTCTCGTCTAAAGACAAAACCCAATCGGGTTTTCGGGGTATAGTCAACAAAGACCTTCCAAGATACTTTTGCATTCTATTGATTCGATCAACTGTCAATTCGCAATGCAATATGTACAAAGGATGATAGATGAGAACATTGATAGAGCATGAAGAATATTACCTTGCAGTATATTATCCAGTCCTCTACCAGTGTATATTCAAATCTTGCATTGCTACCTTCGGTCGATAAAATAGTGCCTGTTGATGAAATATTTTAAAGTTTCGACATATACTGCAGCATAATACCAATGTCAGAAACCGTTATATGCTCTATGCTTAAAGCATATACTAATAAATATTGCAGAGCAACAAATACATCCAATGATTTTATTTTGGTTCTCGGTTGACTTGACACATACCACTTCGCTTAACCAGTTAATGTTCACATGTAGTATATGCAAAAAATGCCACAATATTTAATTTCCTCCTTTACCTAAAATGTGCTGCTTGTGTCTTGTTAAAATCAAACCTTGTATGGCTCGAAATAAAAGATACCCTATAAGTGGCACATTAACCATCTAGACGTCTTCCACAAAGTCTGTCACAGGACAATCTGTGGTTTTTCACTAAAAGACATTGTGTCTAATGCCGATCTGTGTAGCAAGTGTAAGGCTGATGAATTATGTAGTTGCAATTGCGCTGGACTGGCCATGTCGTTAGAATGAGTGATGAAAGAATAGCCAATGTTTTCATGTTCAACCAGCTTGATTGTGGGCACAGAAATGTAGGTCGACCATGGTTCATATATAAGGACAAGCTGAAGAGTAACCGGTCAGCAGTCAATATAGCTCACGAAAACCTTTAAGCAAACAGTCTCGGTGCGAACAAAATGAAGATCGTCGTGTCAAAATGATATAAGAGACATTGTTTCAACCAGTATTAATAGATTTAGTGGTACAAGGCAAAGTAGAAAAGCGGCTGTACATATACCGCCTGCACTGGCCCGTAATCCTCATACTTGCAAAATATGTAGGTTTCTTTGCAAATTGTTGAGGGACCCAAATGTCACATTCGACATAAGCATTCTGATTGACAAAAGAAATTGTAGGTTGTTGCATCCTCATACGACAGCTATTTCTGTCATATGTAGTTTGTGGGTGGCAGTGTATCCAAAAATTATTATCGAAGACGAGAGACATTTTATCAGTAAACAACCTGATTATTATTCGCATTTACAACCCACGGAAAAGATATATACCTTTTCTTCCTAGCACGCTAAAATCCCCTAATCAGCATCTTCATTCATCTACAATTCGAAACCATTGCCCCCCACCATTTCCTGTCAATAAATAAATATTCTAAATTTTATTATTCGCTTTCACACTCTTTCTAATGAACATTACGTATTTGTTGTGGGACATTGTTAAACATTTCTTGACCGAAACCCAATTCCTTTATAATAATTCTGCTCTTGGAAAATCATGATATGCCTGTTGAAATATATACCTAAGAGATGGCCAAAAAGAATAACTGAAGATTAGATGTATATATAGAGTGAGAGAGAGCATGTTCAATAGACAAACAAGGTTACATAAAACTGTACAAAATCAATAAATATTGGTATTATGCAAGGTAAAATTTTGTGAAGTAGCGAATCCTATAGTTGTGTTTCAATAAATAACATATCTCTTTGAGAATGTAATAGCAAACGTTTATCACATCGTTGCGTTGTTATTTCTATTAGTACTATTTTGTTGTGTCGATTTTATGCTTACACCCCATATGCATGTGTTTGCAATTATGTAGGTATATATATATATATATATATATATACACGCACATATACATATTTACACACACACATATATATATATATATATACATGCATGCATGCATACATACATACATACATACATAAATATATATATTCTTATATTGTTTTACTGGTTTGAGTTATTGGATGGCGCAGAGGATGCTAAGGGTTGAGTCGATCATATCGATTCTAGTATTTATTTCATTGATCTACTTTTCAAACAGGCAAGTTTCAGAAAGAGAAGAGACATAACGTAAACAACACTGATTAATGTCGGTAAAAACATGAAAACATAAACACACGTGTACGCACGCGTATATGCGCGCATACACATTTAGGTAGATAGAGCGATAGATGAAAAGAGAGAGAGGGTAGTAGGAGAAATAACACACACACACACACTCACAAACACACAAGCATACACAATAATTGAATGTTTCCTCATTCAATTATTAATGATCATATGTGAATCTTCATTTGCACATCAAGAGAGAATGTATGATATATTTCGGTGAAGCCAAATACAGCAAAATTCAGATTATTATCTAAATATATGACATTTCATGTCCGAAAATACACTTTTTTAGGTGGTCGAATCTTGTATTTCAAGAAGAAAATTGGAAATATGCCACTTACGCAATATATTGTATTAGTTCTGTCAATAAAAAGTCTACGCCAAACAAATACAAGTTATTGTAAATGTTTAGCATAGTAATTTTAAAATATTTAGTTTATGTAATGCTTATAATTTCATTCACACGAAAGTGTTTGTGTTAGATGACCAGGAAATTGTTATATATATGAATCATAATGCAAAACCTACGTACCAATATACATGTATAATACAAACACACACACACGCATATATATATATATATATATATATATATAATAAAATATTAGGGAATAAATCCAAACTTACAGGGAAAAATCAGATTTAGGATTAATCCAATTTTATAGTAAAATATTATATTTTATTAAATTAGAGATAAAACCACTATTAGGCAAATCAAACAATGAAAACATAAGCCAATACATAAAATTAATTAATTTATAATATTTTAAATATTTTGATATATATTTAAAATAATATAAATTAATTAATTTTATGCATTGGCTTATGTTTTTCATTGTTTGATTTGCCTAATAGTGGTTTTATCTCTAATTTAATATAATATATATATATATAAATAAAGAGAGAGCGAGCGAGAGCGAGAGATACAGATAGACAGACAGAAAGAGTCATGGACACAGGCATACATAGACATGTACATACGTATACAGGCATACATACTCTCAGACACGCAAACACACAAACACACAAAGGCAGCGGATTAGCAGAATCGTTTGTGCATCTCAAAGTATTTGTTTCAGTTTTGACGTTTTACATTCTGAGTTTAAATTCCGCCTGGGTCAATTTTGATTATCCTTCAAGAGTGGAAACCATAAATTATCTACCTGGGCACAGCACATTGGACACAGCACGCTTGTTCCCGTATTTTCGTTATGACTGGTTCTAAACCCTGGCAGTACTTGTCGCTCACTTGGAAAACTTACTTAAGGGACGAAACTTGCAATATGGCCGAATATTGGCCTTCAATACAATAAATAAGTTTACCCATGCTTGCTTAAATTTTGGAAAGAAACTTTCTAGACAGAGTATATATATGTGTGCGTGTGTTTGTATCTTTCTCTCTCTCTCTCTCTCTCTCTCTCTTATATATATATATATATATATATATATATATATATATATAATAAATATTAGGGAATAAATCCAAACTTACAGGGAAAAATCAGATTTAGGATTAAATCCAATTTTATAGTAAAATATTATATTTTATTAAATTAGAGATAAAACCACTATTAGGCAAATCAAACAATGAAAACATAAGCCAATACATAAAATTAATTAATTTATAATATTTTAAATATTTTGATATATATTTAAAATAATATAAATTAATTAATTTTATGCATTGGCTTATGTTTTTCATTGTTTGATTTGCCTAATAGTGGTTTTATCTCTAATTTAATATAATATATATATAAATAAAGAGAGAGCGAGCGAGAGCGAGAGATACAGATAGACAGACAGAAAGAGTCATGGACACAGGCATACATAGACATGTACATACGTATACAGGCATACATACTCTCAGACACGCAAACACACAAACACACAAAGGCAGCGGATTAGCAGAATCGTTTGTGCATCTCAAAGTATTTGTTTCAGTTTTGACGTTTTACATTCTGAGTTTAAATTCCGCCTGGGTCAATTTTGATTATCCTTCAAGAGTGGAAACCATAAATTATCTACCCTGGGCACAGCACATTGGACACAGCACGCTTGTTCCCGTATTTTCGTTATGACTGGTTCTAAACCCTGGCAGTACTTGTCGCTCACTTGGAAAACTTACTTAAGGGACGAAACTTGCAATATGGCCGAAT
>NC_042998.1:108670150-108712650 GCF_006345805.1 Octopus sinensis | reverse complement strand
GAGGCTGCATAAATCGTGAACCCAACCAAAACGATGAAAAACATTTATTTCATCTTATTTAGAAATAAAATACCTATTTAGTATTTATTTATGCACAACTTAGCGTAAATCAGAACTAAAATATTTAATATTCAAGTTAATCGATTATACATACGCTGTTTAATGTGCTTATAGTTTACATGAGCCTTATTTCATGTTTTGGTTTGCATGTTTCTGTATCTTTAATGTATGTGTGCGCGCGTATGTGTATTTATACCTGATTGTATGCGCGTATATGTGTCTGTATATGTGTATGCCATGGAATGTCTGAATAGAAGTAATGATTAAAAACGATATATTTCGATATTTACTAAATGTTACTAATTGCTACTGTATTTTCGATAGTGTATATCCGGCGCTGTTCAAAATGCATAACCATGTATCAGACAGTAGCCATTAGATATATAACCATATCTTAATTTGACCTCGTGCATACTATTATTAGATTAATGTTTCAAATCTTGTTCCACAAATAGCCAATATGAATTAGTAATTAATTGTCTGATGATTGCAGATAAAACTTCGACTGAATGAGCTATGATTAATGCTATATTGTGTCTAGTTTCATAACCTAATGTATGTATGGTTCAGATACCAAATCGAAAAGATTGTCAGTGTTTTGTTTTGTTTTTTTCCACGTGGAATACGATGAAAGGGAAGTGTAACAGTGCTTTTCTAACACATACGCTTCCCCACCCCATGCACAAAACCATTACTTGGTTAGAAGTTTCATTGTGATAAAATGCAAAACAGAAAATTTACAAAGTACCAGAATATCTAAAGTTGCCCTGGTTGAAAGGCAGCTACTAATGGCATAGAATTGATTTTAATACAGGTATATTCATTCGATTCACCAGAACACTTTCGGGGATCTTGCGAAAAGTTAAGAAATAAAATGGTCTCCGACAACGCTTGATTATATCAGGCATAAGCTACTTAACCATCAGTTTTCATTCATAAATTATACAGAATCTTTGTGAGTTTACATTTTGTAGCAGAGGTTTCTGTGACTATTGACCCTAATGTTTCAAAGAATATTGAACACTTCTTTCTAATCTAATAGTATCTATTGACTTGTAAGTATAACTATTTCGTGGAAGTGCCTGCATGGACGGCCGATTAATGTTATGGACCCTAACATACTTTGTGCAACCATTCTCCTTTCAGTTAAGCACTTGAATGTTAGGTAATGTTAAGGGAACAAACTTGATACCAAGTCATCTGCTTCTCTGACTGTTGTGCCCATAGGAATTATATCAATGGTGCCATTACTGTCAGAAGGAAATCATTTCTCTCTAACTTGTAACAGGTTCTTGGCAAGCTAATAAGGAGACCACTGATCCCCATAGAGATGGTGATTCATATTTCTAAACTTTTGGAAGATTTCAACTTTGGTCCAAAGGGATGGTGATTTAAAGTAATCACTTACTTCTTCGGATTATGTTCCTTTAGTGATCACTTGCTTGTTTAATGGAATCCACTTGACAATATCACTGCCTCTCCATCCATTTGAGTACTATTGTTCCCTATCCAGTATCTCCACATTTCTCTTGGTACCTATTATGCATTCACTCCAGTAAATTATATAGTGTGTTGTAACCGTCTGGTAACTTGATCATATGACACCTATTTAGATATCCCGAATTCTTGACAATGTTGCAAATGGATTCATCATCTGTGCCCATGGATATGAGAAGATTAAAAGTAGTTTATGCGGCAGTTTATTTCAAAGGATTGTGCAAGCAATGGTTGAGGAAACAATTGCTTTTAAGTTAGGAACTTCAGCAAACAACAGACAGATCAACAGGCATTTCTAGAAATATGAAAGATGCTTATTTCCTCTTCTTCTTGTAAAAGTAGCAAAATAGATTGCCTTCTGCTTTGCATTTACATTGTCTTTTGCAATGTATGAACAGTGTATGGTGTGTCTCAATATTTCTGTCGATAGATTATTGGCTTCAGTGTGGTTAGTTTAGGGCGGCTATATTTTCTATTTCGCAATGTAGATGAGAGCTCCATAACAAATTTTACCAGTGCATCTTATTTCCATTTCGAAGTACATCTATTGATAATCACAGTACTTGAGGCAAAACTAAGGCGGAACGAATGTTTTATAGAATTTTAATAACAGTAAAAATAAATAATAATTTTGGCATTATTCCTCACCGTTTCAAAGCCAAGGTGTATTTTACCGTAGGTGTAATAAACATGTTTGAAAATCATGAAAAACTTGGACCTCGCACTTCATGGAAACGTAGGCGTAGAAAGAAGCATTCATGTTTCCTAGAGTACAATATACACGGTAAAACGGCGCGGTAAAAATTGATAGCAGATTGACCTTGAACAGGAGTATATTACTTTGTTCGATTGTTTGTTGTTCCATGTATTGATAAACGGAATGTGATGGCACAGTAGTGAGTTAATAAATGGCTCGCTTGAATATTGCATTTGCTACGTAGCAGATATTGAATTAAAACAAACTTGTTGACCATTTTCCGAGTGGATATTAAATTGTTGAAAAGTAGGAAATCTTTTATTACTGAGAATGATAAAATATGTCGCACTCAGCTGGGATTGAATAACTAACTTTAGTGCAGCTGTTTTGTAGTGTATTTAGAAAAAATGGAGTCAGATATTTGTTGATATATATGTTTCTTTACTACCCACAAGGGGCTAAACATAGAGGGGACAAACAAGGATAGACAAACGGATTAAGTCGATCACATCGACCCCAGTGCGTAACTGGTACTTAATTTATCGACCCCGAAAGGATGAAAGGCAAAGTCGACCTCGGCGGAATTTGAACTCAGAACGTGACGGCAGACGAAATACCGCTAAGCATTTCGCCCGGCGTGCTAACGTTTCTGCCAGCTCGCTGCCTTATTTGTTGATATGTATGATGACTTTATTCTTTTACTGATGTGCGATGGTCAGTTATGAAACATACATTTGTTCAACAGGGATTGGAATACTCCATTCACTAATGGCTTTTAGTTGACAAATATCCTAAGAAACCGTTTGCGAAACAACACAATTTTCCTTTATTTTAAGGAACCCGTTTATAACGATACAAGCAAGTATCTAAATAAAATTTCGAGATAATTCTACAACGAGTGGTCATTCTATAAGGCTTTTACGATTATATTTTGAGTATCGGATCAATCACAGGGTTTATTTTCGCTCCTATTCGATAAGGATTGCGAAAAAATTGCCGAAATCAACATTTTCATAGTGCTCTTAGTAATATTGTGCAAGATTTGATGTTGGAGTGAAGTTTAGAGAGAAGTTTGACGAATATCTTGGCAAATACATCTTTTTGGCTTTAATGTGACTATATCGATTTTATCTCCTTATTTCAGTATATCCACTAAATAATAACGCTTTATAAAAAGTTATTGAATGTGGTTTCTTTAGAAGCTTAATATGATGTGCGTAGGGGATACGTTGGACCGAGTTATACAAAATATTATAAGAGTGATTGAAAATTGTTTATGCACTGTAATTACTCATAGTTGTCCGTATGGGGAGAATCGTGAATTATGCAAGTTGAATTTTACATTGCCTTTTCTAAATTTTAATTTCGTAAAAGGAGTAGAAAATTTTTTCCTTAACCTTTCTCTATGATATTTATGAAGACTCTCATCCCAGTACATACGCGTGAACTTAGCATGTAAGCAATGATGGATAAATATTCCCCACAACATAGCCCACTTCTGCCCAGTACTTAGCTCCCATGTTAACCTCAAACAAAGCATTGGAACGTTCCTAAAATCTGTGCAGTATTGCCCTAAGACAATATGTTTTCTTTGCCATTATGAATTATATCGATTCCCGAATTAGTTATGGGTAAAAAGCTCTTTGCAAAATTCAACACATCCATTAAGAGAGGTTCTGAAATCAATAGGCAATAATTCTATATACGAAATTGCATGAATTTGCAGTTTTCTTTATCATGTATGGATTTAAACCGTATAATAACTGTATTATAATAGTTCTAAAGGGATAAATAGGAAATGCGTTTCCATTACTTTCACATATTAGTATCTTCCTACGATTTATCGCTTTCTAATTTACGTATCTTTGTGTATCATATAATTCCATGCCATTATATCAAACTTTATAGCATTCTATTTATTTCGTTTTATTACAACTATTTTATTTATGTTTACATTTCTTAATATTTTTCATCTGTCACCACCTTTTTTTATCTAAACAGTCATATTTTGTGACAAGGTAAACTACCGCGAACATCACCGTCCTCCTATTATACATTGTTATCCTCCACATATATTTCTAGGGTTATATAAGCAATATATTTTCTTTTTCCAATTGATCTTTATAGCTATTTTGACATTTCGGGATATGAATCTACAATAAGGCGTACGATCCCAGTGCTTGACTAATACTTATTTATCAAACCGCGAAAAGAAAAGTCCACCTCGACGAAATTCGAACTTAGAAAATGCAGTCGGCCGAAATGCTGCTAAGCATTTTGTCTGACCTGTTAGCGATTCTGCCAGCTCATGTTTTATAAAAAGTTGCAATATTGAACCGTGTTACAATCATAAATTTGGTTGAAGTTATTTTCCCTGTTTCTAATACCGAATCCTTTTTTCTTACAGTGAGCGTACGTATATCACACACACACACACACACACACACACACACACACACACACAATACACATAAAGATTGAGGGATAAAAAAACACAGAATATTGGACGTATTATTGTGCTGTCTACAAAAATGTTAATGTAAAAAGAATGTATTTTGCTTTCAATTCTATGATCTATACACATCATTTAACTACGGTAGTAGTTGAACAATATTCTTAAGGCCGCAATTTACTCACACGCAGTAACTTCAGAGCCAGTCGCTAATTCAGTTCTTAACCAAACTGAAAACTGTTAACATTTTTGAACATGACTAGTCCTTAGCTACATTTTGACATAAAGAATTGAGATTTGATCCAGTAGAAAAAAGTTTACATCAAAATTTGTAGCAATGTTATAGGAGAGTAAGTAACGCGACTAATGAGGTTTAGATCTAAATAACTTTTTATTGTAGAAACAAAATATTTTTATCTTAGCTTCAATGGTAGAAGAAATCATGAAGAATTTCATAGTTTTGGTCCCATACAACAAAAATTTGAATTAGAAAAGCAGTGAGGTAAAATATGAAAAGAAATATAAGGCAAAAAGTTGGATTTAAGTATAATTCACTTTTTTTTTATTTTATAAACAAACTATATTTTAATTATGCTTAGATCTCAATTCGAGGAATTTCATGGTATCAATCTCAAGAAATGAAGTTTTAAAAGAAAAAATTTATGAGTGTTTGTTTCTCACATTTGAGGGTGATAATATGAATATAGTTCTATAAGGAGACTTTTAACACATCTCACCGGCGTCATTGAGGTAAGGAAAAAATTATCAACGATACCGCTAATTGACACATTTGACACATTATCAATTAGTATAATAGCATAGCCAGGAAAAATATGAATTAAATGGAAAAATGCGAGCAAGAGAAATAATATTCTTAAGATTATAAACCTTGAAAATTATAGGATGAGTTATTACACTTGGTAACGTTCAGGACAGCTTCATACATCTGGTGAAGTACAGAACAAGACAATTTTAACTTAAAATAACGCAGCTAAGGATAAAATGTCAATATTAAAAATTATTTGATTTTAATTTACAAAGTAACGTTATTTTGTTAAAATATTGATACACTAGAATACTTAAAAAATGAGAGCCAGAAGGATAAATATAGCTAAAGTTTTATGCAAAGAAGAATAGTATATACGATAGGCATGTAAAAAATACGGTCAAGACTAAAAATCCAAAGACTTCGCAAGACTTATGCAATAACTAAAGCAAAGTTTACTGGGAATTTGTTGTTATAGGTAGATTTTACTGTAATATATTACTAATTTTTGTATTATTCTATTTATTGTACTAACTAATTATGTATTAATATTATTTTCATAACATATTTTCAAATTTTTAATTATTTATTAGAACAATAACAAACAGAAGTAATAAGTTATAGTAAAACCTTTAGCTTTCATAAAAGCTACTATTTTCTGAATCTAAATATCTTATTTGAAATATTATAGTTGGCTGCAATATTTTAAGTAAAAATATTCGTGTTCTATACCAGATTTAATAAGCTGTCCTGAGTTTTTCCATTACATACACACACACACACACACACACACACACACACACACACATACATACATACACATATATATATATATATATATATATATAATATATATATATATATATATATATATATATATATATACAGGTGTGTATGTGTGAGATGGTGGGGGATGCGTGTGTGCTTGTCATTGGTAATTACCAATCCTAATTTCTTCCCGTCTCTTATGTTTATACATAAGCATATCAATATGCATTGTTATGCACTACTGGACATCCAACATATTCATTAGATCTCAACTGACTGTGTGCCGCCCACAACACTACAAATATATATTATTATTCATTTAATTACATATTATATAATAAATATCCAATATTTAATAAAACAAGACGGTTATAGTGCGTCAAAATCAGAAGGTGGACAAGATGCTTTTGGTTTTATATTCCCTGTTTGGACACTGGTAGTAATAGAGCTACAGAATATATTACAATATTCAGTAGTACCACCTGGCGTTCTATGTTGAAATCCATTGACATCGGTTCGGAAGCGCTTATAGCCTTCAATGTCTAGAGAAAAGGGGTAACTATACTACAAACATCAAACGCCAGGTGATGGTATTGCACAGGGTGGCAGATTAAATCTACCATTAACAAACATAGGCTATCGACTGACTTCCGCACACTTATCATGTATAAAATATCATTCATAAGTTTTTAGCCTTTGTGAGGTTATTATTTTACAAGACACTTGCCCAAGCAGTAGGGTCAAATTCAACTTATGTGATTACAAACCCAATTTCTTTACCATATTGATATTTTCCTTCTTGCAGATCGATAATTTAAGTAGCAATTAGGCATTAGATTCGAGTAAAACAATGAATTCATTCCTTAAAGAGATGCGGCGCTATGCAAATTAGTATTTATTCAAGCGAACTCCATAAAGACGAGGATATGACACGGTTTGAAATCGTCAGTGGAAACTATTTCACTTTAGTGAAGTCACTTATATCTTACAGTGTAAAAAGCATTGAACAGCAATATTCTCAATTCTGCTTCGCTACAGTATAAGTTTATTGGCTTTCACTGTCTGTTTATGAAGAACCATAACAATGGACTCCAATACATGGAATTGGAGCAGCTGACATTGCTGCACCTCTTCTAATATCAGATAATCCCATTATTGAAGTCGATATATTCTAGATCCAATATTTCTCATCTCATAGTTTGATATGTAGTTAACTTTGTACATTTGCATTTAACGTTTATTTTACGTTTTGAAATTTTCCTGATAATATTGTAGATTTAAACTTTATTGTTTAACTGCACATGTTATGCCATCATTATAATTCTTATATTTATTAATGATTTATTAAAACTCTCAAGTTCTGAAAATATGTATTCACGCTTCATTGCAACAATATAAATGAACGCAATGTTTTCCTGAAAGTTCGCAATACATGAAGGTAACAATATTTATATATTTGAATTCTACAATAATTGCTTTTCATACAGAGTTTAGTTTTCGTCTATTAAGAGAAATTTGAACATTACAAATTAAAATTATTTTGACAATTAATGTTTTACAGATTCATATATTAATTTTTGGAGTCATTACAAACGTAAATCAAGAGCAGAAGCATAAATTATTGTCGGCAGAATTTAGAGTAATTACATTGTTTAAAAATAGAAATCGTTATTGGTGGAATGTTTCCCCTCAAGCACTTTGAAACCACTAGAGGAATGGGAAAGAACAGCTTATTTGGAAGACTTCAGCGTAGTCAGTAAGTCATCTGGCAAGATAAGTGTAGAACTGAGAAGAATTAAACTGTAGAATATATATAAACAAAGCCTACACAAAAATCGTTCTCTCTCTCTCACTTTCTCTCTCTCTCTCTCTCTCTCTCTCTCTCTCTCTCTCTCTCTCTCGCTCTCTCTCTCTTTCTCTCTCGTATATTATATTTTCAATATCCGCATTCCTATAACAGTCTGGCTTTTGCATATTTGTTGTTGTCGCTGACTTCTATATATCATTTTTTTCTGTATCCTTCATCTAAATTAATAAAATGCATTAAAAAGAAAAATATATTTATCAGTATTGCTTTCTTTTTATACTAACTACCAGCCTTAGCCCATTTGCATTGACTTGGATTGCGCTCTAATTTTCAAACATGTTAGTAAGTATCTTTAAAGCAGTGACCAACGACGAGTTGATAATAACAAATGACCATATGAAAAATAAGAAAAAATAAAATAATAACTCGGTGTTGATCTATCATATAATTTCATTGGATTGTTGGACTATCACTAAAGACTCGTTCTTCATATTCTTATTCGGGAGTTGGTGAAATTTAATTCTCCAGATTAGCAATTAGTTTCCAACACAGCATTTCGAACAAGCAAGTGACTATTTTTAACGAGTATGAATTGATCAAATCCAAATATTAGAGAGACATCCTTTCATTCGACCTCAAAGAAGTGGTAAGTGAAGTCAATTGTAGTTGGATTTTAAAATTAAATGTAATATTAAATTTATTATAACAGTTACTGCTGGAGTGAATATTTTAACTCTATTCAGTTATGTTGTTTACTGCTTTGAATTCAATCCTTGTCGTGTCTGATTTTGTTATTTTCTATACCAGCTTGCTCAATAAATAACCTTAAGAAATTATTTATGTTTTGTGAAGTTTTCTATTTCTCTTACTATGGAAGAAATGATTATTACAGTGGAAAAATCAAGTCACTTGCTTGAGAAATATAACTCCGAAATTATTATTATTTTATATCATGGCCTTAATATTATTACTTCCTCTTATTTCATTGCCTTGGTGCGTGCAGTGTTGTTTATATATCGTAATGGAAGTTTTCTACGTAATACCTATGTTGAGCCTCTTAGTGTTGTTTCCTGCTTGTGTCTGAATACAAATCCTGGTATTTTAATTATGTATTTGTCTGTAGCATGTTAAGACACCGGCCTTTTATGAGCGTTGTTTCTGCATTCAAATATCCACATTTTGGTAATCTGTATTTCCAGTTCTTTATATCAGGATATTTTTACAATTTGTTTTAAAGATATATTATCTCATGGAAATGATGGTCCTTAAGGAAAATATTCGATCGATATGTTTTAATATTCCCGTCTATATCAGTTGCTTATCTCAGTGTATGATCACTTTGATCTCCTTATATGTGTTGATATTTTATAATACTGGCATAATTCTCAGTATATGAAAGTTTCAATTCTGCCATGAATTCATAAATATCTATTCTCTTTTGGTAAAGTTAGGCAGTCAGAAACAATGTCCTTGACAACGTCCACATATTGTAAAGTTCGTTAGTCTGATTTGCTTTATTACTTTTGGTAGTCTCAAATGAGAAGATTACTCTTGTGCTGCATATATATATATATATATCTTTCGGTCCTTTCCAGTGTTAAGATCTGTTTATTTACTGAATATTTGTAGTTTTCTCTTAGGTTTAATTCTTATTATTGTTTCTTAATCTGTCACGATATCAATAATAGTTATTAATCTCTTTCTTTTTTTTTTTTCAATGTTACCTCGGTGTATCCTCTAAAAATAACATGCTTGAGCGTATTGATTTTGCATGTAACAATTAATTTCTTAAGCACAAGATACATTGTTGATATTCTCAGGATAGAGAGGATTATAGATCAGATAAACATGATATATATAAAAGAAAATCGTAGTGGGATATAAATTCACAACTCTAATATATGGACACTTTTGCCAAAAATGCTTATATAGTTCTCCACCATTGTGCTTCCTCGGTATTGCCATTACTCTCGGTGGATGTCGTTTAACCCCAAATCAGCTCTGGTTGGGTATGATTATGATTGAATGCGCTTGAACCTTAATCGTCCGACATGATGTTATTCATACAAGAATAACATTTTTGTATGAATAACATCATACAAAGGCTGATTATTCAATATCTAAGGCTGTATTATTCAATATTTATCTCTTTTTAGAAAGAGGTTAGAATCTTATTTGGGACATATATGGCTACTATGGCCTAAAAATGATAATTGAAATTACAAAATGTAATAGCAAGTCGTAAACAGCATTTCATTACATTCACTTATTTATTGTTGTTGGTCTAAGCTACTGATTGAGCAGTACTTATGAACAAAGGAGTTTCTGTCGCATCTACCGAATATTAATTTATTACGATTATTATTATTATTATTGTTGTTGTAGTTGTTGTTGTTATTGTTGTTGTTGTTGTTGTTGTTGTTGTTGTTGTTGTTGTTGTTGTTGCTGGTGGTGATGGTGGTGTTAGGTCGACAAATTAACTACGAATTGCGTACTGGGGCCGATCTAATCGACTGACGCTCTCCTCCAAAATTTCGAGCTTTGTGCCTACAGCAGAAAATAATATTTTCCGGATTATTCTGAAGAAGCAAACCTTTTCTAACAACTCTACTGAGCATTTTCTCCGGATTTCCTTTATATTGCTCTTGATTCCTTCTGATAATGTTTCCAAGGACCCAATAATAATTTGCACATTATTATTATTATCATCATCATCATCATCATCATCATTATTATTATTATTATTATTATTATTATTATTATTATTATTATTATTATTTTATTAGTAGTAGTAGTAGTAGTAGTAGTAGTAGTAGTAGTAGTAGTAGTAGTAGTGAATAAGTAAATAGATTACCATATATTCATGTCTACTATTATATTCACTTATAAAAACCAACATGAATACACACACAAACACGCGCGTGAACACACACATATATTACAAATACACAGAAGGAGAGAGAGAGAGAGAGAGTGTGTGTGTGTGTGCGTGCGCGCGCGCGTGAATGTGCATTTAGTTTACAATCGTTTATTAAATCAAGTTCTCTGATGCATTAATAAGTTTTATCATCTCAACAGTGACATGAGCAAGTACTTATTCAGTTATCTAGAATTTACACTAAAGCGTATTATCACCAAATCCTTTATAAAATCTGTACACCAATCAAGAGACACACGATATAATGCTAGATTTAAAGTAGTCAAGTATGATGAAATGATGGTGCGGAGGAGGAAGAGGATAAGAAGGGGAGATGCGTGGTTGTGGTGGGATTGATACTTAGTAGAAATATAAAGACGACGATTAATAACTACAGATATAACAGCTACAAGTAGGATAAGAAAAATTATACAAGATTAAAAATTGAATATGAAGCCGATCGATATAATTCAATGATTGCAGACGTTGGACTAACTAATTAGTCATTCTGTTTACCTAATCGAGTTCATAAAGACACACACACATATACTCACACACTCGCACACACACACACTCACACACACACACTCACATACACACACAAACTGATATACAGAGAGAGAGAGAGAGAGAGGTTTTATATTATGTACGTGAAAGCGTGTGCGTTTATATATACATGTAAGTATCTGTGCAAATGTATCTCATTGTGACAAATAGAAATTAATACATGCACATAATTCGCTTCCTGCTGACAAGAGATGTGAGCATCGAGGGAATGCGAATACGAAATTGCAAGAGACTAAGTGATAAGCTTTGTTAAACAGATCTCAGTGTGATATGGCTAACATCATTTTCCCTTTTCCTTTCTTTATTTTTCTTTAGTTTCTTTTTTTATACTTCAATCTATTTATTATAATTTATTTTATTTTATTATTATAATTTTATATTATTTCATTTTATTATCATAATTTTATTTTATTATTATAATTTTATTTTATTTTATTTATTTATCTTGAACTCAGCAAAAGGGAACAAAATGTACACTGCCGATAAGTTAAGTTGCGTTCACAGATCTGATTTGGTTTGGAAATCAGTTATATGCTACATTCCATTGATTCCTTTAGGTATAGGCTGATTTGTTGTAAAACTGCTCGTAAAGTAGCTAATTACCGACCAAACATGGGATGCGGAAATATAGTATTTGCTGCCGAAACCACTTCCCGGAGATATTTTATCATCTGAACTAATATTCTCGCCTTCACACAAGATAATATTACAACTGGTAACACTTCTACTGATAGATTTCAATGTAAGAGTTGATTTATCAAAGTTAACACCCCCACCGTCAAATGCAAATGACTTACAGTTAAAAATCAACGTGATATGGTATTCATCAATTTAATTAAGATCAGCATTCATCCTTGGTGTAAACTTTATGACCAAATACTATGATAATCTTTATTTTCCGAGTCAAGAAAAGCATACTCTCTCACGTAGCTCTCAACTAAAAACGATTATGTGAATAATTGAACACAAAGCTTATCAATGTAATCCATTGATTTCAGACATTTAAGAAGTTTATAATTTTGTTTACAAAATCAAGTTCTTTGATACATACATACATATTCTTTTATTAATTTCAACTATGCAGCTGTCAAGTTGGAGCACCACTCTTAATTTGCTTATTTCTTCTTTAGAGCGGCGAGCTGGCAGAACCGTTAGCACGCCGGGCGAAATGCTTAGCGGTATTTCGTCAGCCGTTACGTTCTGAGTTCAAATTCCGCCAAGGTCGATTTTGCCCTTCATCCTTTCGGGGTCAATTAGATAAGTACCAGTTACGCACTGGAGTCGATATAATCGACTTAATCCGTTTGTCTGTCCTTGTTTGTCCTCTGTGTTTAGCCCCTCGTGGGTAGTAAAGAAATAGGTATTTCGTCTGCTACTACGTTCTGAGTTCAAATTCCGCCAAGGTCGACTTTGCTTTTCATCCTTTCGGGGTCGATTAAATAAGTACCAGTTACGCACTGGGGGGTCGATGTAATCGACTTAATCCCTTTCTCTATCCTTGTTTGTCCCTTCTATGTTTAGGCCCCTGTGGGCAATAAAGAGATTAATTTGCTTATTTCACAGGGAGGTTAATATTTCACATGAAAACTCCTGCATGTGTTTTTTTTCTTGGTTGATGACACATTTGGTGTTTGAGGGAATTTGACATTGCTGCCCTCATCCACACCTCATGCCGAGCCGTTGGTTCATTCGGTATCGTGGATAGGAGAATGTCTGGTTCTTTTTCGAAGACATCCGCGTCCATGTTCTGTAGGTTTCTTAAATTTTGTGACAGAGCATCGAAGAGCTCTGGGCTTTCTTTGAACACCGAGCTATTGCAGTACCTGGTCCTGGCTGTAAATGGGATGAACGGGACCTTTGGTACAATGCAATAACATCCAGTTCGGGCACGTATATAATACACACACACACACGCACACACACGCACACACACACACACACACACACACACACACACACAACACACACACACATACACACACACACACACACACACATATATATATATATATATATATATATATATATATATATTATATATATATATATATATTATATATATATGTATGTATGTATGTATATATACACACACTAACTTCTAAATAAGAAGTAATTTTGGGGGTATTTTGCATGTTAACACAATCTTTTAGAACATAACATACCTCTTGCAAGATTCTTAGAAGTGTTTCATGACAGACCCACTGAGACTCCAAACATTTGAACTGAAAATTCAGTAATTCGTGAACATGATTTTGAAGCGTTTTCAACATTTTGGACTGATTTATCAATGAACTGTTTTTAGTGCCATTCTTTACTACTCCTTCCCCTTTCACTCTCTTACTCTTTATGCTCTCTCAATCTATCTCCCGCTTTCTCACTCTCTTCTTCTCGCCCTCTCTCGCCCTCTCTCTTTCTCTCTCTCTCTCTCTTATAGCTTATTGAATTGCCTGCAACAACATTTGAATGATACTGGAATGAAATTCTTTGAATCAATAACTCGTCAATGAAATACTTGATTGACTCTAAACAGACTCACAGACTCTGCTTTCTTGATAAATTCCTTTTAGTTTCTATAGTAAAGCGCTATTTTCTCTGTTGTGTCGCTGAGAATTTATCAAGTAAGCTCTCCACTTTTCTAGCACCTGAAAAACCTCTAACTGGAAGAAGTTTTCATGATAAACTTAGTTATTGCTTAGACATTGGGGATTCTTGGATTTAAATTCATAATTCTTAAAAGCCGAAATAGGTTTTGTGGCTCGAGACATACTACATATTCATTTAGCAAATGAAATTAAACATTGCTAATGTGAGATGAAATATATACTTCCCTACAGATAAGTTTTCAGAATTGATAAGTGTATTTGTAACAATTATAATTAGAAACAGCAGAAAAATATTATTCTAAACAAAATTATCTAAAAGCAACACATTATTAGCAGTGGTTTGGCACCCACGTTTTATTGAAAGCATTGATTAAAAAACTAAGTTACTGTTTAGTATGGGTGATGTAATTTGACGATCTACAAATTGAATAAAATATGGAATAAACTGGTAATTTTAGAAATTTATAAGCTCAAATGTTTGTTGTTGATGATACTAATGTAGTTGCTATGGTTGGTTTTGATGTTGTCACTTATCCCTAGGTGAGCCATAATAGAGCCGACATATTAAGAAAGGCATTTCTCTGGTGATTGCTATCTTTTTCCAGACATACTGTGTTTAGATTACACATGCCAATGATTTCTAGTTTTGTCCAGTAGCCAATAGAGGATCCGTCAATTGCACGTGCAAAACTTCTGTATACTGGTAATCAACATTAAGCATCATTATCTGATTGGCTTTATTGATTTCAAAGCAGAACAAGATTCAATTTGCAATGCTCGTTTCTTTCAAAAGATCCATATGTAAGTGAAATGAGGTGACAAAATCTCTCGAATGATAAGTGACGTATGAAATGATGTGACAGCAGAAGCAGTGTGACAACAACCAGTGATAAAAGCAGGTTATAAATGTAGCTAGCTGGAACCTTGTCTCTCATCTACCTCATATACTGAATTATACTAACATGATAAAATTATATACGGGTATATTTCATAATTTTTTAACTATAAAATAACTATTGCTACTATTGTTTTAACCCCAAGTAAATCGGAGAGTGCTCTTATCAAATGTGTTCTAACCTTGACCAACCCATCACTTTAGAAGTATCCTTTCGTGTGGAAAAGTTGTTAAATTAGTTCACTCATAGACACTAGACCTGAAATTTAGAGGAGGAAGTTAGTCGATGCCATCGAACTAAGTGCTTGATTATCATTTTATTTCATCGCACCTGAAAGAATGAAAGCAAGGCTGACCATGGTGATATTTGAACTCGGGACGTAAACTGCTGTTGAGACTGCAAATAAATACCGCACTGCATTTTCTCGACGTTCTCTTTTACTAACACACTAACATTTTCTCTAAACATAATTCTATGGAATAGGTGTTTCCTCATTGTCTTCTGGAATAATAAAGTGCAATCATTTATTAAAACAAATGAATCCTGCAATAGATTAATTTGGACTGCAATTCTATCTCCTTGCCAATAGCTTGGATTCGAGATCTACAAATGAAATGCACAACAGATAATTAGTGCCATTGTTGTTGCTATTATTGTTGATTTTGTTCTGATGCACTTATAACCAAAGAGGATTTATCCGCAACCACTGCGTTGTTTATTCAGATATCCTCTAAGACATTATTCAATGTGCGCTTCTTTTTAGGTAGAGGATGTGGTTTGAAAGATTTGGCTGTTATTTCTTCCAGGAATAATGTAATTCGTCAGCATTATGGAAGGCACAAAACAATGCTTCACTTTAAAGTTAAACATTCAAAGTATGTATTTTGCAAATATATTTTTTACTTTAAAATATAGAATGGAGTTATATATTTCGATTTTGTTTTTCTTTTTGCGCTAATGTAATTTAATGTTGATTCATGTTTAACTCCGAGAATCTCGTCGTCTAATTTTATGTATTTTGTTACCTATCCATAATGATTTCCGGATGACAGAAGTGAGCCCTGCGTTAAAGTACTGATCATATATCCGGAACGATATCTAGACAGAATCTAAAAAAGCGATCCTACGCTCTAAGGAATAGAGTCTTAATCTCTTGAGTCTTTCCCAGTACCTTATATGCTGCATAGAGTCTATCTTCGTGTTGTTTCGTTGCATTGCCTCAAGTTCTGCTATTAACTTTACACTGATTGGTGACTATAGCTGGGAGCAATAGTCAATGAGGTTTAAGACAATTGTCCTCCAGAGGACCATCATGATTTCCCGATCTCTCGTTCTAAAAGTTCTAAAAATCTATCCGCTCAACCGCCTGCATTTCATTGCAAACTTAGCTACATGCACATGGAAGGATACATCATTACTCATGTAAATGCCCAGGTCTCACACGACTGTGCCTCTGGAATTGCAATCCCTCCAGGTTCAGTGTATTTAAATGGTATTACATTTAGTTTTGCATGCTGATAGCACAAAGCCTGAAACTTTACAGCATTAGACTGCATGCTATTCTTCCTAGCCCACTTATATATTTCATCCAACTCACATTGCAAGTGCATGTCTTCAGAGTTCTGTATCACCTGAGAGAATTTTGTATCATCTGCATAACTTGTGATCGTGGCACTCTGTGTGGCTGAGGGCATATCTGAGAGGGATGTTATGAACAGTAGTGGTCCCAAAACAGTGTCTTGCGGAACACCACTCACTATTTGCATTTTAGTTTATACACAACTAGATTCAACGGCATTCTTTAAAATACTCTCAATTTTTCATCAGGATAAAATATGTATATCCGAATTTTGTTATCTGCTATTTCTTTCATCAAATCTTCTGCAATAAAAATAATTCTTGTTGTATCCTTTTTGCACTGAGGTGAAAAGTGATATGTGATAAATTTGATTTAATCAAATTAATTTTAATTATTCTACCAAGTTATTTTCATGTTAATATCGCTGTTTGAAACGATCGGATACATGTATTAAAATTCTTTTAAATTCCAAAATCCCTTCTCTATTTTTAACATATTTGTTGAGTTTCTATGGGATACCTTTCCATAAATTCTCCTAACACACCATAAACATGTAATAATAATTTTATATTCGCAAAAATCTTATACCAGTAGGCTACCAGAAACATGAAGAAACTTTGTTAGAAATCACACTGTGGAAACCTCCAAAGTAATGGATGAATTAAAATCCAACCTCTCCACATATATATAGACAAACATACACATAGACAGATAGATAGATATAGACACACATATATATATATTGATACATATATATATATATATATAATATATATATATATATATATATACAAATATATATACAAATATATATACAAATATATATATATAATATACACACATATATATATATATATTGTTGTTGCTGTTGTTTACACTCACGTTTTCGTCTTTTCTTTTTTGTAAATTCTCACTATATATATATATATAATATATATATATATATAGAGAGAGAGAGAGGAGAGAGAGAGAGACAGATAGATAGTTAGATAGATAGATAGATAGATAGATAGATAGATAGATAGATAGATAGATAGATAAATAGATAGATAGATAGATAGATAGATAGATAGATAGATAGATAGATAGATAGATAGATAGATAGATAGATAGATAGATAGATAGATAGATAGATAGATAGATAGATAGATAGATAGATAGATACACATACATATATAGATGCATATATATATATTTATATATATATATAGATATACACATAGATACATATATATACATATATATATATATATATATAGATACATATTTACATATATATATGTATATATATATATATGATTCATTACAGGAATGACTCATTGCAAACATGCACAGGTGATGACCCTACTCAACCTCAACAATGCACTATTCGTGGAGCAAGTTGTGTTCAGACCAACTAGGGCGAATAACATTCTGGATCTCTGCTTCACAAACAATATGGATATCGATCATGATTGAAATTGACGTCGACATTAGTTTCTGATCACAACATAATAGATCTGTCTATGTATAGACCAAAAGTAACCATAGATATACAGCCTAAATGAAGCGCCCAAAATCTCTCCAATCTGAACATCCACAAAGCAGACTGGAAATCAATCCAAAAAGATATGCTCAGACAGGACTGTCCGAAATGTTTTTCCACACCAGTCATTTGTATGAAACTAGAATATTTTGTCTGTTATACAGAAGCAATATGCCAGAAATATGTCCCAGAGCCTAATGCCAACATAAAAAGAACAAGATTCCAAGGGAGAGGAAGATACTCATGAGACGACGGACGAAGGTTGCAAATCGCTTCAACCATCACCCCAAAAGTAGGGAAAGAGCACGCCTAAATACAACACTGATGAAGATGAGTCTGCAATCCTATTGTAAGGAGAGAGCAGACAAAGAAATCTGGGTTATGAAAAACATTAATTCAAATCCAAAGGCCTTCTATCATTATGCCAAATAGGTCCCCTCTTCCAAAAAGATGGCTCAACCAGGATCAATGAGCTACTGAAGGACCAGTTCAAAAGTGTCTTTACTACCCCGTCGAAACACAGACAAGTGAACGAACCAGTGAATTTCTTTGCCGCTTCACCTACAGCTAGCGAAGTAGTTACGATGGATTACATCCGCACTAGCGATGAAGATATACGACTAACCATAGATGAGGTGGACGCAAACTCAACTGCTAAATCCTTCCAGAGCTTTCTTTTAAATGCCAGGCTGCTAAGCAAACTGAAGGAGGGAATAATATGCCTAATCTATAGAGGTGGAAGCAGAGCAGATGCCAAAAACTATAGGACTATCTCTCTGACTTCACACACCAGGAAAGTCATGGAACGGATCGTCAGAGGAAAACTAATCGCATTCCTTGAAGAAAACAACTTGCTTAGTGATACCCAGCATGGCTTTTAACCAGGTAGAAGCTGCCTGACCCAGCTCTTACAGCACTATGACTGGGTGTTGAGGCAGTTACTCAACAATTCAAATGTGGACGTAATATACCTTGACTTTTCAAAAGCTGTTGATAAAGTGGATCATGGTATGATATACCACAAACTGCGTGATCTTGGCATAGTTGGAAAACTCGGAGTGGCTATATGACTTTCTGAAAGATAGAAGTCAGGCAGTAGTGGCCAATGGAGGCACCACAAAGGAAGCAAAAATCGTGAGTGGTGTTCCACAGGGCACTGTCTTGGGACCACTGCTTTTCATAGTAGCCCTCTCAGATATGCCCGCAGCTGCCCGAATAGCGACCCTTGCTGGATACGAAAGTCTCACAGAAAATACAGAACCCCAGTGATGTTGCACACCTCAGCAGGAGTTGGACTCAATTTACAGATGAGTTGACAATAATATGCAGTTTAATGCTGAAAAATTCCAAGCCATGCGCTACAAGCGTCCAAAACTGAATATAAAAATCACAGGGTACACTGATCCACAAGTGATTACAATCCCAGAGCCTATATCAGTAAGGGACCTGGTTATCGATATGAGTGATGATACCTCTTACCAAGTGCACATTACCAGGATGGCGACATAGTGCAGACGACTGACTGGATGGATCCTGAAAACGTTCAGAGAAGGAAACTATGATGATCAGCAGTGTAAAACTAACAGCATACCTTGAAGAAATCCAGCGAAGCTTCACAAAGAAGATCGTCTCATTGCAAGAGCCCAGCTACTGAAACAGCTAAGACTCTATTTCCTGGAGCAAAGGCGGGAGAGGTATGTGGTAATATACGTCTGGAAGATCCTGGAAGGAATTGTGCTAAATTTTGGCATTGAAAGCTACACTAATGCCAGAACTGGTCCACACTGCACAGTGCCAAATATCCCAGTAATGCCATCGTGCTTCAGGACCAAATACTGCAACAGTCTGGGTTTTAGAGGACCACAGCTTTTTCATATTCTCCCAAAGAACCTCAGGCTCCTATGCAAAGTAGATGTAGGTGTTTTCAAATCAAACTGAACTTCTACCTGTCCAGAGTCTCTGATGAACCTACCTCGCTCAAGAGGTGCAAATGAGAGTAGCGATATCAAACACTCTTATTCACCAAATGCCACATATTGGAGGCGGCTCTCATTAATAACAGTGTAGTAAAACGGTGTTGCCCCAGGATGACCACAGACCTGTGCTGAAACTGAGAAAAAGTAGAGATACATATATGTGTGTGCGTGTATGTTTGTGTATGAGTGTGTATATATTAATATCAATTTAAACCAGTGGCCTAGCATATTGAAAAAATCTCAAGATTCAGAAAAATTATATTACGTACATATAAGAGAGATGACCACTAGGTGGACATACAATATGTTAAATGTAGACCCAATATGTTATATATATATATATATATATATATATATATATATATATATACACACATCGCTAACTGCAAAAGCTTTTTTTATTTCATCGTGTTTCTTTCTGTTGAAGAGCGTAGGCCCGAAACGTAAAAGACTTTCTCACCTTCTCGAGTGTCAAACTAATACACCTACTTGTCGTTTATAAGCATGTCTTCGTTTTTTGTTTTTCTGTAAATTTCAACGATGTATATATATATATATATATATACATACATATAAATATATATGAATATATATGTAAATATGTATATATATATACACACATATATATATATACGTGTGTGTGTGTGTGTGTGCGTGCGTGTGTGTACATGCTGGTATAAAGAGGTGATATTCTTAATTGTTGAAAACAACATAACTGATCACATCACCAAAATCACCTTACGCGCGTAACTTAATACTTCAACATATGTATCGTATCCTACACGATAACCAGGGAACAATACGATTTCAGCTCTCAAATAGCTGTTTCCATGGCAATAGTTATATAAAGTTTATTGCCTGATTTCAATTTGTAGATTGTATAAGCTTGTAAGATATTTTGCGTACTCGCTTCACCAGCCCCACACCAGAAAGTTTTCAAGACTTTCAGTTGGTAAATGTATAAGACGTCAACCATTTATCACTTTATCTGGAAGCTGTCAGGAATTCACAGTGTATTTAGGATTCGAGTGTGCATTTATGTACATGTATGTCTGTATCTACTTCACACATGCATGTGTTTACACACACAGACACACACATAAGTATGCATACGTATAAATGTGTGTGTATATATATATATATATATATAGAGAGAGAGAGAGAGAGAAATACATATATATATAAATATTTGTACATATACATATATATATATATATATATGTCTGTGTATTACGTCATTAGATACAACTTTAACTGAACTCTATCTTAACACACTCATTATGTACACATACACACACACATACATATATCTGCACATTAATGTATGCCAACGCAAGTGACGCACACACACACACACACACACATGTATACGCGTACATAATCATGTGTATGGCGAGCGTTAGCGTAGGAGTATCTGCGTGTGTATATGTATGTGTGGGTGTTTGTTTATGCGTGTGTGTATTTGCATGTATGTTTACATGCACGTATACAAGCATTTATACATACATCTCTATGTAACTATGTTCCAATACAGGCTTGTACTTTTGCGATGTGCCTAACTGTTTATGAGTGTCTACGTTGGTGTTGAACTGATACTACTAATGTAAGAAACAATTCTTCTAAAAAAAGTGTTTTGAAGCAAACATCTTTGAAGAAAGAAGAGTGGAATCAGAGAATTGAAGGTAGACTAAAATTTACAAAAGCGTTATTTTCACGTGTGTGCGCGCATGTTTCTATGTGTGTTCTTGTATTTGAAGAAAGTATATACGATATATATATATTCTTTTTTTTTCCGTCTACGAGTACGCAGGATTACTGCCTTGATGGCTTGTAATCAATGACATCGAACTTTAGATGTTTTCAAATTCGATGATTATCGGTTCCTGTTTGTCGAAACGCTAAGCACAGGATACCATATTGGGAGAACTATATAACACACATACATACTTACATACATACATACATACATACATACATATATGCGCGTGGAGGTGCGGGTGTGTGTGCGCGGGGTGTTTGTGTTGGTGTGCGTGCATGTGTCTGTGAAAATGTGTGTTGTGTCTGTTTGTCCCCCACCACCGCTTGACAACCGACGTTGGTGCGTTTACGTCCTCGTAACTTACCAGTTTGGCATAAGAGACCGATAGAATAAGGTCCAGGCTTAAAAACAATAAGTACAGGGATCGATTCCTTCGACTTAAAGTCGTTTAAGATGGCCGCAGTCTAATGACTCAAAGAAGTAAAAAGTTAAAAGATCATCACCGTTTCAAATTTCAGACAGTTAGCTGTGTTTATCATGGAGCTTACTCATATAAACTTTTCTACTCTGGGCACAAGGCTCGAAAATTTTTGGGTAGGATGCCAGTTGAGTAGATCGACCCCAGTACGTAACCGGTACTTAATTTATCGACTCCGAAAAAATGAAAGGCAAAGTCGACCTCAGCGGAATTTGAACTCAGAACATAAAGACAGACGAAATGCCGTTATGCATTTTGCCTGTCGTGCCAGCGTTTCTTATTTCTTTATTGCCAACAAGGGATTAAACATAGAGGGAACAAACAAGGACAGACAAAGGGACTAAGTCGATTAGGTCGACCCCAGTACGCAACCAGTACTTAATTTATCGATCCCGAAAGGATGAAAGGCAAATTGACCAAGGCGGAATTTGAACTCAGAACGTAACGGCAGACGATATACCTATTTCTTTACTACCCACAAGGGGCTAAACACTGAGAGGACAAACAAGGACAAACAAATGGATTTAAGTCGAGTATATCGACCTCGGCGGAATTTGAACTCAGAACGTACCGGCAGACGAAATACCGCTTAGCATTTCGCCCAGCGAGCTAGCGTTTCTGCCAGCTCGCCGCCTTGGGGCTTATCCATATAGTGCGTGCGTGATGTGTGTGTGTGAGTGTGTACATGCATATGTATGTACAGGGAAGAGAGATCAAAAATGCAATAACGAGCTCGAGAGAATAAGAACATAGGTCAAAGTGGAATAAAACAAAGTGTTCGCACTATGAAAATAGAAAGTGTCAAGAGAGTGTGAGAGTAAGAGCCTGTATGAAGGTCAGAACATAGAGTAAAAAATAAAAAAAATAAAAGTCATGATGCGTGAGAGAGGACGCCGAGATATAGAACAAATAAAATAGACGGTATGTCATACACACTGAAGGACAGAAAACAGAACGAATATATACTCAAAATTGTGTGATAACTGTTGGATCGAGAGAAAGAAAGAGCCGGAAGTTAGAATAGAGAGTCGGAACATGATGGTGAGATTGTAACAGCTAAGCTAAATAAATATGGTTGTCTGTAGATTAATATACATCGATCGGTCTGTGAAATGAGTCACGAGGCTAGGTTCCTTGGGAAAGTGATAGCGTCTAAGCAAGACACGCAACATACATAAAATACCTTATTTTCAAATCTTTGAAGGAAACTTAAAATCACCCAGATTCGTGGTTACATGAAAACGTTGACAGCATCAAACTGTGAAATGCGTGCAACGAAGCAGGCACATACACACCGAGACACATGTATTAATTCTACTTAACTTTTTTTCCTTCTCTCTCTCTCCCTCGCTCTCTCTCTCTCTCTCTCTCTCTCTATATATATATATATATATATATATATATATCTACATGCTGTTATCTAATGGGCGCAGAAGCATAACATGCAACTGAACGAGAATAAGTTTGAGTTAATCCACTTTGGTAAAGAGGCTGCACTTAAACAACCATATATTCTTCCTTCAGGAGAACACCTCATTGCATCAAACACCGCTAGGGACCTCGGTGTGACTGTAGACGATAACTTAAGTTGGAGTGTCCACATAAAAAAGAAAGTCGACATGGCCCGCAGAGCGTGCTCCTGGAACCTCATAACTTTCCAGTCTAGAGATGCTCCAACCATTATCGTTTTTTCTACCTTCGCCCGCCCTCACCTTGAATACTGTTGTCCGCTATGGTCTCCCTATACGAGCCAGAATATTAAAAAGCTTGAAGCGACCCAGAGATCAATTACAAAAACAATGATGGCATGTCTGGTCTTAATTACTGGGATCGATTCGCAAATCTCAAACTGTATTCTCTCCAGCGCCGCCGAGAGCGCTTTATTATTTGCATGATGTGGAAAATGTTCCGACAGTATTGCCCAAATGATATTGGTATCACTTTTAAAATCCACCCAAGGCTTGGTCTCCGTGCCAGGCGTCCTCTACAGAAATCGTGCTCTGAGCACATCACAACACTAAGACAGAACAACTTCTCCTCAACTAGACCTGCTCTTTTTAACATCATTCCAAAACATATAAAGGAGGAAAAATAGTTCATAACCTTCAAAAAGTTCCTGGATGAATATCTCCAACAAATTCCAGATAAAATACCTACTCCTGGATATAATGTTGCAAGCAACCTTTTAATTGAATGGGACAGTTGACTAAAAATAACTATACAAAAATACATTACTAAATGTCTTTTTCAGGCCAGTGTAGCCGAAACCTAAGTACCTAAGTACCTATACATATATAGACATACATACATAAAGTAGAATTAATATGTATATTTGTGTATGTATGTTTGTATGTGTATATATATGCGTGTATGTATATATATGTCTATATATATGTGTGTGTATGTATGTATATATTTATATATATATATATATGTATGCATATATATATATATACATATATGTATGCGCACGCACATACACATACATTACACATATATATACAAAGAGAGAGAGAGAGTCACACGCAAAGAAAGACAGACAGGCACACAAACATTCAGGCAGACACACAGACATATAGACAGACAGATAGATAGATAGATAGATAGATAGATAGATAGATAGATAGATAGATAGATAGATAGATAGATAGATAGATAGATAGATAGATAGATAGATAGATAGATAGATAGATAGATAGATAGACAAACTCAGACAGTCATTATACTTCATCATGACAGGTTGAGTCGAACACACTTGACCGATATCAACAGATTAACACAGAGACAGAAGCCAATCAGGATTAGGTAGACATGCATAAAATAATACACTCACACAATTTCATGATGATGCACTTATCAAATATATATTTCCACGTTGTCACAGAGAAAGATAGGCAAATATAGTCAGAAAATTGGTGGAAAATTATTAAAGGACAGGAACATCCGTTTGTGCGTACACCCACGTAGACATGGATAAACATACACACAAGCACGCATACATTAATACCTAAAAATATAGTCACTCATAATATTGTGTATATGTATCTGCTCACATCTGCATACATATGCACATTTATGTGCAATGACGAATGAATTAGGTAATCTCGTGGAACTTTATTTTTGCAGACTGATTTCCGTTTCCGCTTTTAATGTTTAAAAATACAGTTGCGCAGTAAATGTCACGGCATAGGCACACATATCACAACAGCCGTTTCCACATTGAGAGCAAAAGATGAACTAACTAACGGTATAGATTATTAATATCTGCTCGCTATCCTCTGTCACTCCCACGTTCCCAACCAGACTTTCTCTCTCTCTCTCTCTCTCTCTCTCTCTCTCTCTCTCTCTCTCTCTCTCTCTCTCTCTCTCTCTCTCTCTCTACAGACATACGTACACACACACACAAGCAAACAAACAAATACATGTATATTTTACTTTATTTTTATTTTATATAGTTTCATCTGACGAGCTGTGGCCATACTGGGGCACCGCCATTTGCATGTATATATGTATATTTATGCATGCAACATATATATATATATTTGCATGTATATATGTAAATATGTGCGTTTTTGCATACAAACGCATCAGCACACGAGAAAAAAGTGCATTTATTGGAAAAGAGTAACTCTCATTATACATGCATACATGTGTGTGCATATGTAGATAGATAGATAGATAGATAGATAGATAGATAGATAGATAGATAGATAGATAGATAGATAGATAGATAGATAGATAGATAGATAGATAGATAGATAGATGCACGAATATAAAAGGACATATAGAACTCAATACGTGATTATACATATATGCTTAAATCGGCAGAAAAGTTACAAAATGGAGTCGAATGCCGAGTGTTTTGTATATGGTACCATCCATTAATGTCTATATTCGCATGTTAAATTTGTACACGTGGGTGAATGTATATAATTAGTGTATGTTCGCTTTGTATTTAAATGAAGTTTGAAAGTAACCAATCTTGACAAGAGTTGTATTAGAAGCCTTGGTGCAAGGCAAACATCTGGAATAATGTTTGATGCCTGGATGCACGTGCTGGATGTTACGGCGTGGTCGGGAGTTCCCTTTGTGCAATTTAGCAATTTTCTGTATTCTTACACAAGCTTAGTTGTCTTACTTTCATTATTCTTCCTAGCATATTGTATAAGAATGGAAGAGAGTGAGTCTTATGTGCATGCCACTCTTTCTCACTATATGAAAACAAAATAACTGCGCGCAAGTCAAGTTTCTGCCTAGTCCATCGTCAATTTTGATTGAGCTATCGTATTTAGATAGATAAATAGATAGATAGATAGATAGATAGATAGATAGATAGATAGATAGATAGATAGATAGATAGATAGATAGATAGATAGATAGATAGATAGATAGATAGATAGATAGATAGTCAGACGGACGGACGGACGGACGGACGGACAGACAGACAGACAGACAGACGGACGGACAGACAGACAGACAGACAGACAGACAGACAGATAGATAGATAGATAGATAGATAGATAGATAGATAGATAGATAGATAGATAGATAGACAGACAGACAGAAAACATGCAGACATGCATATTATACTAGTATTCTTTAGTAACTGTAAACTGTACTAGCTCACATGCACTTACCTACATACATTTACATTCCAACAAAACCTAGTTTAATAAATAAATGAACGACGCATCTCTAAATGTACTTTTTCATTAATTAACGAAGATGTATAGCTCTTCTCTTTTAGTGCCATACATTCTCAGGAATATGTTATAGAGAGAAAGTGTAACTTCTGGAATAATTTCTGAAATGAAGCTCTCAAGTGCGTAAAATAAAACTCTCGGATCGCAATATTATAGTCATAAATAAAGGGAAAGTATATTAGATAGTGTAATCCTATGCACCATTAACCTAATCCTCTGGTTGAATTACTGTGACTCAGTATGTGACAAAGCTGTCGTTTTGAATTACACACTGTCTACCTGATAGGATTGCACACAATTTCCATCTCCCCAATTTCACTTACAAGATTTGGCTTCATTCAAAGCTGTGTCAAAACCAATATTCTACGCAGTGGGATCGAAAACCTAGTTAGGTTATGTTTTATTCTTGCTATCTTTACATATCTATGTCTATACACGAGTCTGCGAAAGAGTCTATACTGCACAAGAAATAGCTGCCATGTCTCCCTTAGATCATATTGTTTGATCTTAAATAAAGGGAAAACAGAGAAGTTAATCCCACATGTATTTAAAATAATACTCAAGCAGAATTCGTGTGCAAAATGTGTGACAAACATGTTGCTATGAATTATACGAATTTTACCAAAAATAAGGCAATCGTGAGCATAGCTTTTATTGATCTCTCCTTCGATAGTAACTTCTCTTTCTTCTTCATTGCAGGCAATTAACTGGGTCCAAGGAGAAACAAAGTATCGCCATTGAGATCTTGATAGAAGAAAGTTGCAGGCTGCCCGACATCTACAGAAGGCTACAGGGTGTTTACGAGGGCTACACCATTCACAAGAGCAACGTGCATAGATGAATGAAGAAGTATAAAGAGAAAATCATTATTGAAAATATATCACGCTGTGGCAAATCTCAACCAGGACTATTAACACGAATCGCTAGTGAGTGGACGAATTGATTCGCGCCACAACCTGTGAGATTGTTGCACAATTACACTGTGGTCACGAAGAAGATAACGGAAGACTTAGAGTATCAGAAAATATGTACAACGCGGGTACCTCAACAGATTATACCCCATTTGAAGGAAAGAAGGTTGATAACGATTTGATGTCGAGTTGAAAGTGGCTTTGAAGAAGTGAGCACAACAGTACTCAACCGAATTTTTTCAAAGAGGATTAGAGTTGAATTTAACAACTGTGCCAATGCATTGCTTGCAATACAGACTAAGTTAAATAGTACTTGTATAGAAAGGAAGAGTTAATTGACTAACAACTGTAGATTGAACGAAGTATGTCAGTTAATAAACATGTAATGCTCACTCGTGCATGATCTTCAGTATAAAACTCGTATAAAGTCTAGCATATGGGCTTGCACACAATTTCCATCAGCCCAGTTTCAGTATCAAAATTTCGGCCAATACAAAGTTGTGCAAAAACCTATATTCAGTATAGTGGAACCGAACCCAGATAGCTGCATATGACTGTAACAATCTGTCACGCCTATGCTTTCAGATGTAGTTGGAATACCTTTGATCATAAGTCTGCCTAATCAGAAGTGATCGAAGTTTAAAAACTGTACATCTTGACTCAATTTATTATTGTGCTAGAAAAGGAAAAGAAATTATTCTGCAAGGGCACGCGCGAATTAGTTCGATATCATCTTGATACCATATGATACAAATGTATAGACATACGAAGTTCGATATATAAGCAGCTACATATTTAACTATACACACGCATGTAAGAGTAGACGAAGTGAATTTAAATATTGGTACACTTATACAAATTATAATGTAGTCTATCACAATCTCTTTGCCCTCTGTTTCCACCACTACTGCCACTACCATCATCATCATCATCATCATCATCATTAGCATCATCATCACCACTGTTTGACTCAACTCTTTCACACTTTCATCACAACTATCATCAATCACCACTGCCACTACTAATCCCTCTACTACGACGACGACCACCACCAACAACAGCGAGAGCCGAACGGGAGTATTCCAATCAACAATCACATCACTATCCCATTAATGTTAGTATCTACTTAAAAGCTATCTGCATCATTCAAAAACGTGACAAGCACAGCATCATAACCAACACCACAAAACGCTACAGTGTTATCATCAGCATCAGTAGTAGTATCAGCAGCAGTATCGACATCATCATAATCGTATCAGCAAACAAAACACAATGTTGACAGAACCCTAAACCTAGTTTTTGACACCATCTCACCACCATTTATAATAATTTTTTCTTACATAGGCACAAGGCCAGAAATTTTATTATTATTAATCATCTATACCCTGTTAAATAACTTAGCAGCCACCGACCTGTTTATCTATCAACGCTAAATTTAAATGGAAAACAACACAAGGAAAAATTCTTTTCGTCGGATTAACTTTTCCAATAATTTTCTACATTTGCTTATACCGATATCTCTTCCAGAACTACCACAACTACCATCACCACCACCACCACCACTATCAACATAAGCATCATTACTACCCTCCACAAAATGACTACTACTATTACCAATACCTCCACTGCCACAAATATCATTACAATTACAATCAGCAATAAGATGTACCACCATTACATGCAACATTACTAATTCCTACATACCCCCACAACTAACGTTGCCATTACATTTACCACCAACATTACAGCAACCATCACCATCTCTACCACAACCATTACTATCACCACAACCAAAGCATACCTTTCTGCAACGAACATTATTATCTTTTTTTCTACTGATATTTATTTTACCTTCAGTTTGTGTTAATATCTATTTCTCTACATTTCATTTGTATATTTTTCTTTTCGGTTACTTCTTTTCCGAAAGAATTATCAAATACTTCCTTCTTACCCATGTATGTGTGCCATGCAGTACAGTGTGTGAAGAGTTTGGTGTGTTTGCGTGATGTACACACTACATACATACATACACACATACACATTGCACATATGTGTGTATTGTACCCTTAAACACATCGCAAACACCACGAACACCACACCATACATTCACACAAGCACAAGCTACTACACACCTCTTACCCTTAAATGCTTTTCTTAACTCACCACTTGACTCATTTAATGAACAATGTTCACCACACTATCGCACTCTGCCCCTCAGATCTCTATCTCACTTTCTGTTTTTCTCTGTCACATCTCTCACTCTTACTCTCTCTCTCTCTCTTTCTCTCTCCTTCTCTCCTTTCTTGACCATATAATGAATTATTTGTAACAGCTAAGAAAATCTATACTAAATCGCTTTATTAGAAATCTTAGGGGCAGGTGAGACCAGAGGTCCGTCCCGGACGATGCTTTTATAGGGCTGTCACTGTTTGTTGTATAATCCTGTGTAGGAACCTAGGCAGCAAACTCAAAGGTAACCCAGACACCATACACTCAACTAATGAATATATATATATATATATATATATATATATATATACACATGCATGCATATATGGGTACAGGATATCACAGAGAGTAAACAACATGAAGTACAAAAACAAATGAGTTGAATACGCAAACAACGAGAGAAACAAATGGAAAACAGGACAAGTAACATAAAGAACGACCCTTCATCAATCGTCAACTATGTATCTACTCTTCATTTCGAGAATTGAACGACAACATGAGTCTTTGAAGTTAATTGCTCCCACAAATAACAAAATAAAATTTGAGATTTATGGAGGGACAAAGCTGGGAACAAAAATAGGAGAGTAGTGGCATACAAGGAAACTGAACGAAAACAAACATGGAGGGTCGTTAGACCAGAACGAGGGTAAAATAGCGAACGCTGGAGAAATATTTTCTTTGACAAGAGAAAAGATAGATGAAAGAGATAGGTAGGATACGTCCAGCCTCTAGGACAGAAAAGAAAGATGATCAAGTGGGGAAAAGAAAGATGGACGATGGACACGTGTGAGCAGCGAGAGAGAGTAATGGAGAAAGATGGAGAGACAGACAGACAGATAGAAAACAGTGATGGGGAGAAAAAGGGAATTAGAGAAAGGATGAGAGAAAACTATAGGGGGTATATATATATGTGTGTGTGTGTGTGTGTGTGTGTGTGTGTGTACATTTGTTAATTCATTCATTTATTTATATGCAAGGAAAATACGGGAATATACATTTTCTTCTTGCCATATAAATTTAGGGTAAAACTATTTATTACCATCGCCTAATTATTATACCCAGCAGTATATTGGATATATACTATCCCTTAGTTGGTTGGATTCACGACCTCTTTCTTTGAATTATATATATATATATGTGTGTGTGTGTGTGTGTGTATGTATATATATATATATATATATATATATATAATATATATATATATATATATATATATATATATATATATATATATATATATATGTATATACATATATATAGGAAGAGTCGTCAAGACCATTCAAAATGTCGTTTTCTCCTGAAATGGATAAGGTTTCACTGATATACTAGGAACATTTCATAGAAAAATTGATATGCTACTGAAATTGTTCAAGGATGACCTGATGTGCAATACAGTATAGAACGGAAATAAGGAAAAGGGGTACTTTTACTAGAATAAAAAGATCTACCATATCGTGTTATTCCAATGAGCTTATCTCTGCAAAGTGCATGCAGTATGATATTCTCTCTTGTATGATAAAGAACATGACTTATATTGTAAATGCAACGTAACTATTAACAGAAAATGCCTTCAAATATATATTCATCAGCATATTTTATAACATATTATTTACAATAGCCCGTCTTATATACTACTTCCAGTGTATTGAACATATCATCATATTTCTATGCAACTGTTTGTGGTTATTTCGTTGAGCAAATCTCCGAAATACTGAATACTAATAATATATTCTTTATAATCGATTATTAAAGAAAGTACCCTTGAAATATACACTATATATTGTTATAATAATACATATTCATTCCACTATATTAGTTACCCTACGTCGAATACAGATTATTTTCTGAAGAATCGCAGACAATAGATTATTCGTGACAATTATCGTCAACTTGCATATCTTCTTTTCCGAACCCCTACTGTGAACATCCTCAAAACTATTTCACTGGATGTATTTTATATATTGATTTCAATAAAATTTAGTCTGCTTCCTGTGCTATCTACACAGTGTACATCATACTAACTATCCCAGATACCATTTATTTCCTCTGTTATATTGCATACAATATATTGCTCTCATCCCAACAGATCGTTTCAAGTAATATATACGCACTCCAATAAATTATTGTCTACAAATTCGGCATCAAATTATTTCCAATCTTACTATCTTATAGACTATTTAAAGCATATTATTGTTACCGCGCCGGACAAAATGTTTAGCGGCATTTCTTCCAATCTCAAATGCTGCGGGACTTAACTTTGTCTTTCATTCTTTCGGAGTCGAGAAAATAAGTAGCAGTTGAACACTGAAGTCGATGTAATCGACTTACCCACTCCCACAAAGTTGCTAATCTTGTGCCAGAATTTGAAACCAATATTTCGAGTACATTTATCATACAACACTGGCCACAGTATCTTTTGAACAGTAAATCATAGTATTTATCTAATAGTATTAAAGTTGCTGTAGGCATTCTGGTTAGATCCAAATGTACCTCTCCAGGTATATATTTATTGCAGCTTTTGGCTTTCAAATGTCATGGGTACTACCAACAATACACTTCTGAAAAACTTATCAAACGATCAGTTTGTAATGGTTAATCAATAATATATTGATTACACTGTTGTACACCACCCCACATATATGTTAAGCCTTATACTGTTTTACTCATTGTACTCAGCGCAGTACTTTATGCACGATATCACATAAACAGACAGATCGTCCTTGTAAAACAATTGCTTTACAATATGAGACGGTATCTCACATTTTATCGATTTTTTCGGATATAGACCATACTAATCATATGTGCGTAGTTTATTTGCATTATATTTGGATCGTTGTTTTACCATTATTTTGGGTGGCATATAATACTTTTATACTATAGTGTGCCACAGGGATACCCAAAACTTTGGAGACAGCGGTATTCAGCTGACTCTCTGTCGCGTTGAAGCAAAAGTAATATCGGAGCTTTTCACGTGATGCGTATCACCGGCGCATCAATTAGATCATAAAGAGGTTTTAGCACTGTCTTTTTGTTCATTGTAAGCAATATATAGAACACCGGTGACGTAATATGTCACATGATATGCCATCAACTTGTCTTTTGCATCAGATGCTAACAGAGTTCAGCGAAGACCGCTGTGTTAAAATTCAAGGATACAAGCGTGGATTTTGATAACAGAATAGCAGAGCAATTCTGTGTTTTACACAAAACAAAAAGTACCTCACTATGTTGCTTACAACACACATTGAAGATAGATGCGTAGACATGGCTACGTGGTTAACAAACGAACATTCTTACCACTTGGTTTCGAGTTCAGTTCTATAGCGTGCAACTTGGGCGGGTATTCGGGTGTTCTTTACTGTAGTACCAGTCCGATTGAATTGGTTGAAGGTTAATATGTACTAGGACATATGTATATATATATATGTATATATATATATATAATATATATATATATATATATATATTATATATATTATATATATATACATACATATATATGTATGTATGTATGTATGCATGTATGTATCTGTCACTGGCAATACTTTTGTGAAAGAATTACATATATTATATATATATATATATATATATATATCAAACGTTCCTGGAGATCCTGTGAAACTAAGGGTAGCAGGAGACTGACTCGACCAAAATTAAGTTTATATAAGGTGGGGAGGGGCAGAATGAGGAACTTTGACTTCATTTTTTACCTTGAGAAAAATATACTTTTTACAAATATTCACAACCCTACCAACAAAAACTATATCAGCTAAGCAAATAACCTTCTCTAAATGTATTTAAAAACATAACATTCTCTGGACACGATTTCAGAAAACTTGTCACCGTTTTCTTTGAGCATATAAAGTCCAAATTTACGTGGGGCAAAATGAGTAAACTACGATGAAATAATTTTATTTCTTCAATTCTCTAGAATTACATTTGAAAACAGACTTATACACATCAATACCCACCCTTATATATCAGAAAGATCAGAGATTCAACAGAAATTTAAGATATTTAGGTCAAATGAAAGAGGATCATGGGAAAATGGCACATGCTACGAAATTAACGAAATTTGACTAAATTAAAAAGCTCAACATATAATAAACTGCATAGCTTCTTCACCATGCAGTTAAAGAGAAAAATTATTTAAATTAGTCATTACTCATTTTACTCATTTTTAGGCAGTATTTTTTAATTTGAAAATTATTAAATTAGGCATTACTGTGTGAAAAATTGACTTGGAATCCAACAGAGAAAAGAATATTGATTGTTAAATAACAAAAATTATTCAGATATTATATTAGCAACCACCATTACAATCAGGTCGAAGTTATGTAAAATTTTCTTGAAAATCATGTACCTGTCAGACGACTATGTCCCAAGCTCAACATCGACAACAACAGTTATGTTGACCAACTTATATTCATAAAGATGATGCATCAGTACAAAATGATGGTGCATTACTTGTAATGTAATGATTTCAAACAGGTAGGGGGAAAATAACGAGAAATCAGAAATTACTCATTTCACCCCGGCTACTAATTTTACCTAAGCCCTATGTATATATATATATATGTGTGTGTGTGTGTGTGTGTGCCCACATATGCATATATATGTAAAGGTAGATGTATTACATATACGTATGAATATATGCATAAAAAATATAGATATGTGTGTGTGCATGTGTGTGTGTGTGTATGTGTGTTTGTGTGGGTGTGTGTATTATTTATATTATTATATGATTGAACGCCACCCATCCTCTTCCAAGTAAGTTTTATCGTAATAATTCTGATGCGCACCATATACGATATTTTTATTCTTTCATTTTTCTCTCTTTGTCTCTCTTATTCTTTTACCCCCCTCTTCTCCCATTATTCTATCCTATTACTCTGCTACTCTAGCTCACGTAACTCCCACGTGACCATCGGCCATCTTTCTTCTCCTAACTTGTGTTTCTTTTTTTCTCTCCGTTGTAGCTTGAACATGGAAGACGTGTTCTTCTCTGTATCCTGCCCAAGCTTGATGAACGCGTTCGCCGCTACAACCTCGTTTAGGCTCAGCAGCCCTTCCTATTTGTTTTCACACTCCTGTTTGTGTTCCCAATTTTGACCCTCCGCAAAATCTCAAATATTATGTAATTTACTTTGCGGGAGCAACTGTTTTATCGAACGTGTATATTGTTGTTAAATGCTTGAAATACGAGAGTAGACAAACAGACAACAACAGATGAAGGGTCTTCTTTATGTTGTTTGTCTTGTTTTCCATTTGTGTCTTTCGTTGTTCGAAAATATAGCTCTTATTCCATGTACTCGTACTTCGTATTTTTATGTTGTACACGTTTCATGACGTCCTGTGGCCACATATGCATATATATACACGTATAGATGTAAGTATGTAAATATACGTATGTATATATCCATATATATATATATATATGTATATATATATATATATAATATTTATAATATTATATGGTTGAACGCCACGCATCCTCTTCCAGCTAAGTTTTATCTATCTATCTATATCAATCTATCTATATCTATCTATCTATCTATCTATATATATATATATATATATATATATAGATATAGATAGATAGATAGATAGATAGATAGATAGATAGATAGATAGATAGATAGATAGATAAAACTTACTGGGAAGAGGATGAATGGCGTTCAATCAATATATTATTTCTGCACACTGTTTCCACTAGTTAAACGATTGCAAAAATATATGCGCACATGATACATCTTTAGCACAGAGATAAAGAATCATGGGAAAATATAGCTGAATGTTTATACATCTTATTAAAACTGGTGATATACGGGAAGCTAATGTATCGAGAATACAAATACACTAAATTTCTGTCTAAAATTCCATTTCAAATACTGTTCCAATCTGTGAAATTGATATTAAAATATAAAAGTTTCAAATTTAATGATCTCGTAGTAAACAGGATTCAGCACTTCAAGGTAAGTGAGCTCAGTAGAAATGAAAACTATATAATGGTTCCACTCTCCGTGTATCTTCTAATTTATACTATGGTGTTTATCAACAGAAAATCGTCTTACTCCACGGATGAGATGTCATGGATACATATACGTTTATGAACACTTGACTACCAACAATAATTTCGTGCACGGCGAAGATTTGAAATACGCATGTAACTATTTCCATATATGTGGAGGAGGTACAGCGTAATTTTATTTTGAAATGTCTATTTTAGATGTATTTATATAACGTAGAGATAAATTAATATATTCTAACTATATATGTATATATATATATATATATGCACAATAGAAAGGTTCAAATCAGGCAGACTACAATTGACACATGCATATACGGGTTTAATTAGGAGAAAATGAGAACTGTCCAATCTGAAGGGAAGAAGAAGAAGAAGGAGAAGAAGAAGAAGAAGAAGAAGAGAAGAAGAAGAAGAAGAAGAAGAAGAAGAGAAGAAGAAGAAGAGGAAGAAGAAAAAGAAGAAGAAGAAGAAGAAGAAGAAGAAGAAGAAGGCAGAACAAGAAGGAATGTAGGTAGTGTGAAAGTAGTAAGGTGTTAAATTGGCACGTTATGGATTATAGCAGTGATTGGGACTGCTTTTTAATGAATTCTTGGGAATGTCTTGAGTGTATCATTTTTGATATTTGCGTTTGTATATGTGTTATTCTAAGACCGTGGTAGATATGTTGTTTGTCGTAGACCGGTTCAAAAGGGGTCTGTATTTTGTAATAAAGAAAGTCTCTTTACTAATTCGTTGGCTCTCGGTTGTATCGTCCCTGAATTGGTAGATGGGGAAAATTCTGAAGTTTGGATTTTTGTTATTGGCGCAAATATCTATGTGTTGGCTGAATGTTATTTTTCTTTTTGGGGGAATTTTTATCTAGGATCTGTGTAGAGCTATTCTTTTACGTAGACTGTTTTTTGTTTGGCCTATATATTGCTCTTCACCCTCAGAGCAGGTTAGTTCGTATATCAGGTTCTCCGAAGCACATGTGAAGTTGCTTTTCACTGTGAAACGTTGTCCCTGTTTGAAGGAGAACTCTGATCCCTCAATTAAATAGTCACATATCCCACAGCTGGGTCTTCCGCATTTTTTAACTAACGGCTTCTGAGTTCTGGAGCGTATTCGGGCTTGTGTTAGGAGACTTTTCATAGATTTGGGCTGTCAGTGCTTTTTATGATGGTGTGTGTTTAGAGAATTAAGTTCATTCTATGGTCCTTTTTTAGCAGAGGTATGTTTTGGGTGATGGTGTCTAAGGCTTTATTGTTGAGAGGGTTATGTGTAGAGATGTATTGTAGGTCTTTTGCTTGTAAATTCTTCTTTAATTTGGGATGTCTGAGTTCCTGGATGCTGAGTTTTATATATATGTATGTATGTATATGTATATATATATAATATATATATATATATATATATATATATATATATATATATATATATTAATATATACATTTATATATATATATATACACACATGTATATATATAATATATATAATACATATATATATAATATATATATATATACATATATAAATATGTATATATATAAACACAATATATATATATGCATAATGTATACATATATACACACATATATATATATATATACATATATAGGCATATATTCATATATACATACATACATTATATATATATATATATATATAATACATATATATATATATATATATATATATTATATACATATATATATATATATATATATATATATATATATATATATTATATACATAGATATATGTATGTCTCAGTGTGGTCAAATCATATATGCAAAGAGACTTCTTTACTATTATTATATTTATAGGAATAGAAAAGTGAGCGTCCTTATTTTCCCGCATTACTCGTCATACAAATACTATCATACACACAAACGCACACACACACATACACACATGTATGCATGTATGAATCTATGCACACGCATACACATGCGCACACATACACTCACACATAGATATATAGTGTATTTCGGGTAATTGACAAACGCTCATGTGTCAATACTGGATTTCAATAACTTAGATATTAGAGAAAATTAGGAATTTTAAAAAATCATTGCAATTTATAATTCAGCATATAAATCAATACTAGTAATATAATATGATAGCTGAGCAGTTTGATTACAATTCCAGTGGTTTATAATAATCCATTTTTAGGCTACTGCGAATGCAGAGAGTCCTCTTACAGTTCATATTACTCGAAAAAGAAAAGTAAAGAGCACGAGAACGAAATTGAGATAACTTCACTAATTAATAGAAAAGTCACTCAAAGATAACAGACAAGTAAAATGCAAATAGATTTAATGTAGAATTCCAGCCTAGTGAAACAAATACTCGTTGAAACTTTGTAAAGACAAGTAGAACAAGTATTTTCCTGTACCACATATAATGCATACATAAAAATATGCCGCATATAGATTAATTAAACTTTATAGCAATACATAATTATCTATTATACCTTCATATACATACACATCGAATATAAAGAACTCATCTATATAATTATACATTCATTGTTCTCTATCTAGTGAAGGCGCATGGCTCAGTGGTTAGAGCGTCGAACTTACGATCATACGGTTCTGAGTTCGATTACCAGACCGGGCTGCGTGTTGTGTTCTTGAGCAAGATACTCCAGTTAACCCAGCTGTAGAAATGAGTTGCGACATCACTGGTGCCAAGCCGTATAGGCCATTAATGGTGACAGTGTTACACCCGGTACGCTCAGAGATTCTGGTCCGGCTCCAGCCTGAGGATATCCAGAAAGGGACCACCACACATGGCGTAGATGGAACAAGCAAATTAATGCTGTGGTCATAGAGATTTACTACCTGAGCAGCCCGGTAGATGGAAATGGTGCTCAAATTAGGGGCTACCGACAACGTATGTATGATCATTGGGGAGAAAAGGGATCGTTTCAACTCATAGAACAGAGACTATGTGATCAAGCTAAGAAAAAAATTGTTGGTTCACAGAAGTAGAGCTCGCAGCTATCAAAAGACGGGTCATGGACAATTGCAGCAGAGATAACAATGAAAATACAGTTCTTACTAATAAGAGTAATCCCATAGCACAGTAAAGGGCAGTGGTAGTTTACTTGATGAGAGACATATAGATGATCGAAAAGAAGATAATACAACTAATGGCGACATGACAGATGAACAAAAGGCAATCTACGACAGATAGCGACATTATTTGCAACCTTAAAAACGTTGATCGATGGAAACTGAACCAAGAAACAAAAAATGTCAAGGAAATACATCAGAACAAAAGACATCACAGTAACAAATAATTTGATCAAGGCAGCAAGTATTGCTGTAGCAGAAAACGTGGGTGTTGATGTCAAGAAAGAAATGGGAGTGAAACAAGAAAAGATCTATGGTGGAAAAGAAGAATCAACGTAGGGTTAGACATGCTCTGTGTTAGACCGAAAAGAGAAAGGGGAAATTAAAAGCGAACAAAAATACATGGCGCTAAATGGAAGTCTAATATTGAAAGAAAGGGACTGAAAGTAGTAGTGGAGGAACTAAAAGAGCGCCCCGTTGCAAAGAAAGTAAAGGTGGTAAGATACGACCAAAGAATGAAGGATTACCACCAGAATAGGTTATTCACAGTAGATCAGAAGAGATTCTATAAAGAAATAAATGGAGATTGTACAGATAAAATGTTGATACCAAATAACATTGAAAGTCAAAGGTTTTGGAGTGACATCTGGAGCAAAGACAAGGAGCACAAGAAGGATACTGAATGGTTGCAAGAACTGAAACAAACAGTAGTCTGTCCAAAACAGGCAGAACTAGTCATTTCAGTTAGGGAAGTGAAGGAAATCAGCAAAAAAATGTGCAACTGGAAGGCCCCGGGGCCAGATGGAGTTCAAGGCTACTAGATCAAAAGATTTGGTGAATGTCATGCTCGAATAGCTGCGCAACTCAACACCTTGTAAAATGCCGACCAAGTAACACCAGAGTGGTTGACATTGGGTGGGACAGTGCTGTGCCTGAAAAACATCGAAAAAGGCAATACATTCCGATATCCTGTTTGCCACTTATGTGGAAGTTGTTGGCTGGAATACTCGCAGTCAATGTGCGAATATCTGTTAAAAAAATTGAGTCCTGCCACATGGGCAGAAGGGTTGCAAGCGTAAGTGCAGAGGTACCAAGTATCAACTCCTGACAGACAAAACTGTACTTAGAGACTGCAAGAGGAGGAAAAGTATTTTAGCCTTGTCATGGTTTGACTATCGTAAGGCGTACGATATGATCCCACATTCTTGAATTATGGAGTGTATGAACCTATTTGGTATTGCAACGAATGTTGAGCGATTGCTTGGAAAACGTATGATGAACTGGAGGACGATATACGGAAGAAGCTTAGGGATAGTAGAAATTAGGAGGGGCATCTTCCAAGAGGACTGCCTGTCCCCACTGATCTTTGTACTGTGTTTGATACCACTAATACTGATTCTGATGAAAGCAAATGCTGGGTATGCATTCAAAAGCCGCCAACAAAAAGTCAACCATTTGTTATTCATGGATGACTTCAAACTTTATGGTAAATATGAAGCCCAAGTCAGTTCCCTCGTTGATACGGTGTATACCTTCAGTGCTGATATCAGAATGGAGTTCGGACTGAAAAAGTGTGATGTGTTAGTCTTGAAGAGAGGTAAAATAAAATGTATAGACGGGCTAACGATACCGTCGGGGGAGGTTATGAAGCAGATAGAAGAGACAGGCTATAAATACTAGGATTTTTGAAATGGATAAATTTATGGAGAATGAAATGACAGAAAGATTTAGGGTGGAGTACTTGCTCAAACTGAGACTGATCCTTAAGTCGAAATTAAATGAGCGGAATAAGATCGAAGCTATCAACTCCTGTGCAGTTTCACTCCTTAGATATAGAGCAGGGGTAGTCGCATGGACAGTAGACGAAGTAAACAACTTAGACAGAAAGACAAGGAAGTTGCTAAGTGATACAGACAGACTGTATGTACCAAGAAAAAGAGGGGTAAGAAGACTTATTGGATGCGAACACAGCATTAACGCAGAAGAAAATAACATAGCATGTAAAAAAAATGCCACATAACCGCTATTAGTAGAAGGTCAGGCTTGTGTAGGATGAAAATAGGTGGGTAAAGAAAAGAAAGCATGGTCAATTTCAGAAGGGTGTTGAAGATAAGACAGACATAGAGAAAAGATGGCTGTGGATGACTAAAAGCTCTAATCTGTGCTTCCCAAGAGCAAGCACTAAGAACAAACTACATAAAATACAGAATAGACAACGCAGCAGAAAGTGATAAGTGCAGAAATTGTGGCCAAAACGGTGAAACCGTATGGCATATTGCCAGCCAATGTGCGCCACTAGCCCAGAAGGAATATAAGGGACGCCACGACAATATAAGCAGGCTTGTCCCTTGGACACTTTGCAACAAGTATGGACTTGACAGAGCAAAAAATTGGTAAAAAATAAAACGACTACGATCCTGAAACCATCGTTGAAAATAGAACTGCAAAGATCCTATGGGATTTTATGTTTCAATTCGACCATGAGATAGAGAATAGGATATATCTTAATTGAGAAAGACAACAAACTATGCTGGATCATAGATATAGCATGCCCAGCTGACAACAAGGTATGCGACAAGGAAGAAAGAAAAGTCGAGAGATATGACAGATTAGCTTCGGAAATTAAGCAGTTGTGGTCGATGAAAACGGTAGCAGTAGTACCAGTAATTGTCGGAGCCCTGGGAACAGTGAGCAAAAATCTCGAGAAGTACGTGGAACAAATAAGAGTTGCAATAAGGGTGGGCACTTGCAGATAATAATAATAATATTCAAATGAAATATATCGGTTTCGAAGTTTTTGAGCAAGGCCAGCAATTTCGAAGGATGGGTAAGTTGACCACGTCTGCAGCAGTGCGCAATTTGTACTCATTTTATGTAATCTTAAAGGATGAAAGGCAATGCCGCCGTCGGTGGAATTTGAATTTAGAATGTAAAGACGGACGAATAGCTGCTAAGCATTTGAACTGGCGTGCTAAGAATTCTGCGCGTGTGCGTCCGTGTATTAGAGAGACAGAGATAGAACTGAGATTGTTTCCGAAAGTTATAAGGTAATTGAAAAAATATTGAATTATTGAGTTATCACACAACTGGTGCAATACAGACAATTTTCAATACAGACAATTTTCTCTCATAATCTGCATACCTATCAACCTAACGACTTACGTTACCTGAATATCTTTCCCCGACCTACCTTACTCCTTGCTGGAAATTTCTTAAATC
>NC_042998.1:108655150-108667650 GCF_006345805.1 Octopus sinensis | reverse complement strand
CATAAAATTAAACAAATGTGTTTAAAATGGAGAAGAGAAGATGTTGAAATATGAGAGAATTTTAATTGATGCAAATGATCTTTTCGAACAGCGGTATGAGAAACAAACAAATTCATGATTAAATAGAAATAACTGAATTGATTAAATTAATTTCATTATATGTCACTGTACTCATTAGTGCAAGGAGTATATGCAGAATTTTTTTTTACAAAAGATTTCATAGAGCAAAGTAGGATTTATACTTATGGGACACAAAGAAGAGTTGTGACTCCAATTCATATATATATATTCATGTGAGATTAACAGCGGACCTTGAAGCAATTCAGAGAAGATTCACAAAGAAGATCGTCTCTTTGCAACAGCGCAGCTACTGGGAAAGGTTGAAACAGCTAAGACTCTGGAGAGAAGACAGGAGAGGTATGCAGTAATATATATCTGGAAGATCCTGGAAGAAATTGTGCCAAATTTTGGCATTGAAAGCTACACCAATGCTAGAACGGGACGATACTGCATGGGGCCAAAGATCCCAGCAATGCCATCACGCTTCAGGACCAGTTACTGCAACACCCTGGGTTTCAATGGCCCACAGCTATTTAATGTTCTCCCAAAGAGTCTGAGGAACTTGCACAAAGTAGATGTAGCGGTTTTTAAATCAAAGCTGGACCTCTTCCTGTCGAGAGTCTCAGATGAGCCTACCTCACGGCAAGAGGTGCAAATGATGGTAGCTATATCAAACTCCATACTTCATCAAATGCCACATATTAGAGGAGACTCCTAGTAGTAACAGTGTAGCGCAAAACGGCGGTAAATCAGCATGGCCGCAGCTCTGAGCTGAAACTTTAAATTAAAAAAATATATATATGTATATTTATATATATATTTTATATATATATGTATATATATATTCATATATATAAATATATCCATATATATAGATTTATACATATATTTATGTATATATATATTTATATATATATTTACACACACACACACACGCATATATATATATATATAATTTATATATATATATATATATAAAAATTCATCTATATATATTTACTGGATTACTGCTCCCAGCTATAGTCACCCAACAGTGTGAAATTAACATCGGACCTTGAAGCTATCCCGAGAAGATTCACAAGAAGATTGTCTCTTTGCAACTGCTCAGCATCTGGGGAAGGCTGAAACAGCTAAGACTTTACTCCCTGGGGAGAGAGCGGGAGAAATATGCAGTAATATACATCTGGAAGTTCTTGGAAGGAATTATGTCAAATTTTGACATTGAAAGCTATACCGATGCCAGAACGGCATGACACTGCATAGTGCCAAAGATCCTAGCAGCGCCATCGTGCTTCAGAACCAGTTACTGCAACAGCCTGGGTTTCAGGGGCCCACAGCTTTTTAATATTCTCCCAAAGAAACTGAGGAACTTGCACAAAGTAGTTGTAGGCGTTTTTAAATCAAAGCTGGAGCTCTTCCTGTCGAGAGTCCCAGATAAACCTACCTAACGGCAAGAGGTGCAAATGAGGGTAGCTACATCAAACTTCATTCTACATTAACTGCCACATATTGCAGGAGGGTCTCAGTAATAACAGTGTAGCAAACCTGTGGTGCATCAGCATGGCCGCAGCTTTGAGCTGAAACTACATATATAGATATATAGATATATATAAATATATATATCTTTATTTACACACACACACCACACACACACACACACACACACACACACACACACACACACACACACACACACATATATATATATATATATATATATATATATATATATATATATATTTATAAGACACTGCAATAGCCTGGTCTTCAGAAATTCACAGCTCTACAATGTCCTCCCGAAAGACCTAAGAGGCCTGCATGGGATGGATATAGGTGTCTTTCATCTCATTCACACAGGCAAAAAGTATATATATTTATCTCTCTCTCTTTCTCTCTCTCTCTCTCTCTCTCTCTCTCTCTCTCTCTGTATATGTATATATATATTATATACATATTAGAGGGATGCTGAAGCTCTACTTTCTTCTTTGTAAGCCTAGTATTTATGCTAACGTTTGCTATTGCCGAACTGCTAAGTTACGGGGACATAAACACACCAACATAGGTTGTCCAACGATGCTGGGGGACAAACACAGACACACAAACATCTACACACACACATATACACACATATATATTTACGACAACTTCTTTCAGTTTCCATTTACCAAATCCACTCACAAGGCTTTGGTCAGCCTGAGGCTATAGAAGACACTTGCCCAAGGTGCCACGCGGAGGGACTGAACCCGAAACCATGTGGTTGGTAAGCAACCTACTTACCATACAGCCACTCCTCCGCCTATGTACGCAACATACCCATCTGTCTGTCTATCTATCCGTCTATGTGTCTCTCTATGTCTCTGTCTCTCAGTCTCACTATCTAACATCGTCTCCTCTTGTGGGACACACAAAAACTAGTACAGGAGTATCCGGTGGTGCAGACGTATCTCGTCAGGTGATAAATAGATAATAAAAAACTCGTTAAAATAACATTTCGATAATGCAACTTTCCATTTTGTAGAGAGAAAAACAGCTAGACGGAGGGAAATTCTTCATATATATAGAGGATCCAAAAATAAAATTACATATATATATATATATATATATATATATATATATATATAATAAAATGGAGAAACAAATTTAGTTTGTTCATCAACTTTCGGATATTATAATGTTGGATTATTTATTCAATTAACAAAATGAAAACCTCAATAACATACATATATATATATATCTTATAATTCAATACCTATAAGATAAAAAAGCAAATTATAAAGGTCATAATATAAATTATTGAAATCATTAAAATCGATTTCAATAATTTATATTATGACTTTTATAATTTGTATTCTTATCTAATATGTATTGAATTATAAGATATATATATGTATGAATAAATAATCCAACATTATAATATCCGAAAGTTGATGAACAAACAAAATTTGTTACTCCATTTTCTTATTTGTATTATAAATTTACGGTAAAAATATTCCTTTACCTTCATCCGTTTAATACAATAAATGAGTTAATTGCCTTGCAATTAAAAACATTTATGTATCAAGAATCTGTGTACTTTACCAACAGTATATTGGATAAATGCTATCCCATAGTGGGTTACACCCATAACCCCTATCCTTCTTTGTACTATATATATGTATATATATATATATATATATATATATATAATATATATATATATAATATATATATATATATATATATATATATAATTTTATCTAACACTTGTTTTAGTCACTGGACTGCAGCACCAACACTGGGGCATCACCTTGAATGGTTTAGACGGAAAAATTGCCTCTAGTACTTATTTTTCACGTCTGGTAATTATTCTATCGCGAATTTTTTTCTACTTTTACCTAGCAGCTAAATTACAGAAACGTGTACAACACCAGTTTTAAAATTGTGGTGGGAGGACAAACAGCATCATAAACATAGTAACATACACAACATACATATCTATCTATCTATCTATACATGTATATCAAACTATATATATATATATATATAGTTTGTTAGCCATACGTGTCACATTTTTCTTATATATTGATATATTCGAAAGTGAAACATCAGTCCCTTGCTACCCTGTCTTAATCCTTCATCACATCGAGTTACCTCAAGCGTGAATATCTAAGCTTAGTTGTTGTGAAGTACGGAAGTTGGGAACCCTTAATTGCAATAGAGTGAGGGCTGACAATCAAGTAATTACATAAATTCTACTGCATGCTTTGTCTGTGTTTCTCCCTGATTTGCATATTCAAAGTGTGTGCGTGTGTATGTGTGTGTGTGTTTTGAACGCGCGCACATATGAGTGAGTGAGTTTCTGCGATATGTGGGTGTTTGTGTGTGAACGTGCGCATGCATTATATATATATACAAACAGAATAACAAGAAATGCTGATATCAGTGCACATTACAATGAAAGTAGAACAGAGATTACTATGATAATGTTAATCATACATCGTATTATAACATGCTGTAACTCACCTCCGATAAGGTTTGGGAAACGTAAACCATTTTTTATCAACTACAACATGCTCATGTCTTCATACCTCTATGCACTGTACATATGTGATTACTTTGAGTGCATGTGTTTATGTGAGCATATAGCTTCAATCTATTTACCTAGTCATGTATTTATCTTAGTCTGTATGGATGTATGCTTGTATGTGTTTGTATATACGTAATTATCTTTGTATGTAAGTATACACACCCACACACACACGCACAACACATGTATACATGGACCAATATAAATGTCAGTGTATACATGTATTATGAACACGTATATATATGTATATATGAGTGTACATAAGCATATCTAAACGTTTTATTCCACCTAAATAAGTATTTTGTCTATAAATAGAAATCAGATTTATCGATCGTTCACGCATATATACTATCACGCCTACACATGCATACCGGCACACTTACATACTCGAGAAAACAATTCTACAAACAACAATCGTACACAACACATTTTGCTCGTCTTATAATTGCAACGCGACGTAAAAATAGCAGTAAATTCTCTCTGCCTTGTTAGAAATTGCAGCCAATTCCCTCTCACATCATATATTTTCGTGTTGGAAAATGGCAAGTTGTATAATGCGGTACTGGTTACTCTACACAGAAGATGACGGTGCTGTCACGATTGGAATGATTTTGATCATAGTCTGCTTGATCAGAGATGACCTGCGAAGATAACAACAGCAACAACATTCACTCTTGGTGAGTTAATAAGGAGTGGGGCAGGGTCACTACATGAATACTTAACAAACGAAAAGAAGAAATCAAATTGCTCTCAAACGACGCCGTTTTAATAAATTATGCACTAGATTATGTAATCCAAAATATACTACGGCCAAAAGAAAGATTGAATGGCAGTGGTTTAAGAATCATAATTCATTGCCTCTGTGTAGCAAAGCTAATTTAGGACACTTTTCCATTTATTTATTTATTTATTTTTTTTGTAAATACATGATAAACACTTGGAGGATTTTGTAGAGTAGCCTTTACAGTTGTCCATGTAACTGCCAGCGTTGTGGGTTGGTAGACGCCTAGAGCGTTAGCCAAAATGTTTTTTCTATATGCAAATCGCTTCGAGATCAATCTTGTGTTTCATCTTTCCCGAGGTCGGTCAAATAAAGAAGACTCGATGCTGGTCAAATAAAAGATTCTAACCTGTTCCAAATTGTGTGGACATGAGGCAATGTTAGAAATCAAAATAGCTACCTATACAGAGAGATAGATAGATAAGTGGAGGAGGGGTAGGCGCGTGCGTGTCTAGGCGTATCGACATGAAGATCCAATGTACTTTTGCCATCATGTTTTACAGTCTGTGATAAAATTGTCGCCTCGAAACCAAGAATTGATAGAACGAAAAGTTACCTAATGATTAAAAAAAAGGAAGGAAGATAATTGAATAGTATAGTATGTGCGGCAACTTCACGTGCAGGACATATCTAACTATCAATTGAATGTATTGTGAAGTTCGACGCACCATCTTCATTTGGCAAGAATTTCTTTAGTCTTCCGCATATTGGCCATGGCGAAAGAATTTGCTTGATTGACGCAATTGAAGTTGGGGGTTGTATACAGAGTGCCACGAGTCCCCCTATTTCTACCTCTTTTTGCGATGGACATAAGAATATTTGAATAAAAAAAAAAGATCTTAGGATCCATTCTTATTCGTAATTTGTTGTTCTATTGTGTTATAGTTATTTATTGCTACCTATATATTTATAATATTTAAGGCAATATTATATTATAAATCATCCACTATTTTTTCTTTGAAGTTTTCCGTTGTATTTCGCATTTATACTCTCCTCAGTCTTCAGTCTTTGATGTTCAAGAACAGGAATCATTGTTCTTGTTAAAAACAGCAACAGCTACAGGAAGAATTTTGGTAGTTACATTTCTTTATATTATGTTCACATAGAACTGTGTTAAATTTATCTTTCATCGTTCACGGTATCAATTAAATATATACGTGTGGGGTATAGTGGTTAATATAACCGATGGTACTCACTCCCACCCACAAAATATTAAGAGTGTTAGAACTATTTCTTGTAGTAGTAGTAGTAGTAGTAGTAGTAGTAGTAGTAGTAGTAGTAGTAGTAGTAGTAGTAGTAGCAGCAGCAGCAGCAGCAGCAGTATTAGTATTAGTAGTAGCAGCAGCTGTGGTTATTGTTGTTGTGGTTATTATAGGGTGGAGGCTCAATGGCCCACCGGTTAGGGCAGCGGACACACGGTCGTAGGCTTGTGGTTTCGATTCACAGACCGGGAGTGTTTATTGAGCGAAAACACCTGAATCTCCACGATGCTCCGGCAGTTGATAGTGGCGAACCCTGCAGTACTCTTTCCCCACAACTTTCTCTCACTCTTTCTTCCTGTTTCTGTTGTACCTGTATTTCAAAGGGCCAGTCTTGTCATACTCTGTGTCACGTTGAATCTCCCCGAGAACTACGTTAAAGATACACGTTTCTGTGGAATGCTCAGACACTTGCACGTTAATTTCACGAGCAGGCTGTTCTGTTGATCGGATCAACTGGGAGTTTCGTCATCGTAACCGACGTTTATTATAGTAGATCATAATGATAATGGAAAAAGTGACATTTTACATGTTATAAATTTCGAAGCAATCATCTCTATATAACTATTCCGTTTTGCAGTTCTTCCTTCTTCTCTCCCTGTGTCTGCGTTTCTCTGTATTTGTCTTCTCTCCAATCCCTCTCTTTTTCTCTCTTGCCCACTCTCTCCCTCACTCCTCTCTCCTCTCTCGGTGTCCTGGTAGAAAACAATAACCTTACCCATCATTCTTCACGTTTGTCTCAACGGCTACCGAGTGGAATAGATTCACATCTCGTTTTCGTTACATGAAACATAGGCTCTTTCATATGTCTATATGTTTTTGGTGTTGGAATCTTTGATGCCGAGGCTGAAGACGGTAGGGGATATCCCGTTTTAACTGGGACACAGGAGAACCACATCTATAATATGAGGTCGATATCATCGCCATGGTGTCAAATATATCGGAATTCGAGACAGAAGAATACCAATAGGTAACAAGATCATGCATTGAGCAAGACAAGTTGGTAGGCTTGAAGCTTGGTACTTCAAGAGGCAAGTACCAGGATGCCAGTTTCTGTAGTTAGGCCAAGCGCCCGATTAAGGTGCTTGGAATCTGGTTAAAATGAGACATGCAGGTGGATAAAAACTGGGCAATGGTCGCGAGCAGAGAAGCCTATCGTACTCCGAAATGGGCCGAGAGGAAGCTGTTCCTAAAAGGTCATCCGGAAGTAGCGAATGTCTGTATCGCTTAAGTGATGTATTAACGCTTAGCCATGTTGGAACATACGCTCTATCACTTCTCATAATGATTGTGATTATTATAGATAGATACATCTACGGTAGTTGCGGGCGTAAAAGGTAATAATTATGTATTTAAGCGGCAATATCATCAGCAAAGGTGCATCGATACTTGATAATTGCCAAACGTGAACAGAAATGCATGTATGTATATATGTCTATTTATATGTGTGTTTTTGTGCATATGTAAGAAATATACAAAACAAAAAATTGATAAACATAGACACGCATAACTAGGATTACAAAAACATTAGCCTCACTAACGGAAATTACACTTTGCGAAATTAGAAAAAAACATATGACTAAAATGTCTAAACAGGCGTTGGTGTGGTTTGTTAAGAAATAACGGTATGTAGTTATTTACAATGTTGATGAGACTGATAATATTGGTTATGACAATGATGTTATGAAGTTGATGGTTATGATGCCGATCGGGTTAACTATGATTGCAATCAGAGGTACATGGAAACGAGTATTTCACGGTACAATCTTTTCTAAATACAATACTTGACATGTACACTTACACACATCACATACACACATTTATATGTGTATATATATATATCTATACATACACACACACACACATATATATATATATATATAATATAAATTATATATATATATTATATATATATATATATATATATATATATAAACACACACACACGTATATCGCAATCTCGCATACATGTACATATATGCTGACACAGATATGTGTGTGGGTAGAAGCGCACATGTATTTGTGTATGCATGAGTGACTCAAGCATCCGAGAGAATGTGTTGAGATTTTCCTTCCAGTTCTCTGCACTCTGAGTTCACATCTCGTCGGGAGTAACTTTGTCTTTCGAGGTCGATCAGTTAAGTGATAGCCCTTGACTGGGGCAGCCATCTATTCCTGTACTAATTACATCCTAAATGATCTGTTCGAGAGGGATGGGAGAAAGAGAGAATGTGTGTGCGTGTGTGTTTGCTCGTGACGACAAGGACGCAATATTTTTTATGTATATGTCATTATGATAATGATGACGATGATGATGTGGAGGAGGAGGATGACGACGATAATATATGATGGCGATCATTACACACACAAGCAGAGTTATCTATCTATCTATCTATATATCTATCTATCTATTTATCTATCTATCAATTTATCAATCAATTTATCTGTCTGTCTGTCTATATATCTATCTGTCCGTCTGTCTGTCTATCTATCTATCTATTATCTATCCATTTATCTATATTCGTATGTATTTAATTATGTATCTAATTAGACATACACACTCACATACGTATACACGCATGTACGCACGCGCACACGCACACACACGCGCGCACGCACACACACACACATACACACAAATGTGGCGAGAACTATTTTTGGAAAACCCAGAATTTCTAGTGCCCTCGATTCGGAAGAAATTAACCCCTACACTCTTCTTGCAACCTTCTGGCGAAACTCATAATACCGAGTAACCCATTTACAAATATACTACTACTACTACTACTACTACTATTACTACTACTACTACTACTACTACTACTACTACTACTACCACCACACCTGCTGCTACTGCTGTTACTAGCACTAATAATAATAATAATAATAATAATAATAACAACAACAACAATAATAATAATAATATAATAATAATAATAATAATAATAATAATAATAATAATAATAATAATCGACAAGAAGCACAGAAATTTCCTGTGCTGGGTTAGTTGATGAAATCAGCGCTACTATTTGACTAGCGATTACTCTACAGATAAGTAATAATGCTTCTTTGTTTTTTCATTAAGTACTACAATCTTCTGATATTGAAAAATGTGTACAGCCGATTACTTGACAGGTACATTTATTTTTTTATCCATGCATGGTTTAATTTCAATTCAAACGTAAAAAAAAAAAAACTAAATAAAAATACTAAACAGTATTTGAGTTTACGCGTTGATTCTTTTTCTATTTCTCTTTTAAAATATAAAAATATTAACATCCCTTCCAGATCATCATCATCATCGTTGCATAACCACAAAGATGAAATAATATAGATAACTAGATTTGAAAGTATCCTTGTTCTTAAAAAAAAATTTAATCAATAACCTTGAAAGCTACTAAACAATTATTTGAAAACGTACGAACTATTGAGATATCGATGTGTGTGCGTATGTGTGTGTATTGTGTGTGTGTGTGTGTGTGTATGTGTATGTGTGTGTGTATGTGAGTGCGTGCGTGTGCGTGCTTGCTATATATGTATTGTTACCTATAGGTGTTAAATCATTGAATTTATAGAGACGCGTGCACACACTCACTCACAGTCACATACACACACACATGTATACGTATAGTTATATATAGGTGGCAGATCAGTAGATTTATACACACACACACACACACATACATATAAGTATATACATAAAGATATGTGTGTGTATATAATATATATATGTGTATATATATATATACACAAATAAGATGTGTGAACGTGTTGTTATATTTAGAGGATAAATTGATAAGTTAAGATTATATACGTGTGTGTATTTGTGTGTGTATTTGTGTGTGTGTGTGTGTGTGTGTGTGTTTGAAATATGCACGCGACTTGTATATAATTATACTGCTTAAGAATAAAGATCAAAGTAGCATAAGCACATAACTAGAAAAAAATATATAACACAACAATCAAGATTGACCTGACTTTTTAAATTTTGTTTTTTTCTTCATTACTGTTTTGCAAGATTTTTTTTTCTTTTGTTAGTATTAATCACTAGTTTTCTACGATTCAACTCACCTTGATTTAAAGAGTTCGCAGGATTCCGACAAACTCCCCCGCTGCTGGTTAGGGGCAAGTGACACGAGGTTTTTTGGGTGGGTGGGGACCTCGTGGTGGGAGAAAATTCTCTCCCACCAAATAAAATGTATGTAGCAATATTGTGTTCTTGTCTATGACAAAGATGTATTTATGTATGCATTATGTATTTATGTATGTATGTGTCTGTATGTAAATATATATATATATAGACATATGTGTGTATGTATGTAAATATGTATGTATGTAAATCAATGGATATTTGGTGTGTAATTATGTGAAAATGTTGATTATAGAAAAGTGTACGTTCTATATATGTGCGTGTATGTATATTTCCTTGTGTATATACTTACTTGTAAAGGAAAAGACGTATTGTAGGTTTTGTTTTTATTTCAATATGCAAATTATATTTGTTTATACTGTGTATTTAGAGAAGAATTGTTTAGCGAAGGAAACGAAAAGTGAAAAGAAAGAGAGGCAAAGAAATTAGAAAGAATGTAGAGGGAAATATCAAGAATATAGGTGGTATATATATATGTATGTATATGTATATATATATATATATACATACATATATATGTATACATGTATATATATATGTATATATATATATATTATATATATATATATATAATATATATTACCAAAATGACCCCGCCAGTAGGTCATTCAAATTTCGGTAACACTGCCGCATTAAAACATTCCACATAACCAGACTTTGATAATAGTTCTACAAGTCAAGAACGACGACTAAAAGGGGACAACCACGTTTTTTTTTGTCTTGCTAGACTTGACCACTCACTACTGCTACAGCCATTAGTAGTAGTAGTAGTAGTAGTAGTAGTAGTAGTAGTAGTAGTAGTAGTAGTAGTAGTAGTAGTAGTAGTAGTAGTATAGTAGAGTTTTAGTAAGAAGAGTTTCAAATGGTACTACTGAATTTTGATGGGATAGTGTAGATGATACTAAGAGTAATAACGATAATGTTGATGCAAATGTTGATGACGATGATGATAATGATGTTGATTGTGCTAACAATAATTCTGATTGTGGAGATGACCGTGACGGTGAAAATGAAGGCGAGGGTGGCAGTAGCCGCAGCAATAGCAGTGGTGGTAATAATAATAATACTAATAATAATGATAATAATAATAATAATGAAGATGATGATGATGATGATGATAATGATAATGGTGTTAGTAATAGTTGTTTTTCAAGTTGAAATGGTATAGTTAGTAAATACTGTGATATAGATTCTATTGTTAATAATGATAGTAGCAATAATAGTCGTAATAAGATTAATAATTTTTGTTCTTGTAGCAGTAGTTGTTGTAACAGGGGTGATTGTACAGTGAGCATTGGAATTATTGTTGGGAAGAATTTTGTAAATGACAAAGGTAGGGAGGAAAAGCAGGAGAGGAAGAATGACAGACGTAGTTTTGGTAACGTTGAAAAGGACGAAAACAAAGGTAAGGACAACGACAATGAGGATACGAGTGATTGTGGGGATGAGGCTGATGATAATAATAATAATGCGGATGATAGTAGTGATGATAACGATGATAGTGATGGTACTGGTGGTGGCCGGGAGGATTGTGTTTGTGATAAAGTTGCAAATGTAATTAGAGAATACAACGGCAATGAAGATGAAGATGGCGGTGATAGTGGTAGTGGTTGTGGTGGTTTTGATGAGAATAATGATTTTGCATGAGATGTTGGTGTTGTTGTATGATTGAATCTGTTAGAAGAGTTTAGTAGACCAGTAGTAGTAGTAGTAGTAGTAGTAGTAGTAGTAGTAGTAGTAGCAGCAGCAGCAGCAGTAGTAGTAGTAGTAGTAGTAGTAGTAGTAGTAGTAGTAGTAGTAGTAGTAGTAGTAAAAGCCGTGGTACAGCCGGCCGCACTTGGACGATGTCTTTTGGCGGTAGTCGGGCCGATTCTCTTCCTCTGCTCTCTGTTCATTTGAGGTAAGCAACCGGCTAGCTGAGGTAGAGAGCTTCAAACATTTAGTAGCTATGATGATGATGATGTTAATAGGGATAACAAGGATGGTAAGTCAACATAAAGTCAGTAAGTGGGGAACTCGCAGAAAAAGGGGACGAAGATGAAGAGGCGGGGAAGAAAGAAACAGAAAATAAATAAAAAGAGAGGTAGTAAATGTTTTTTTTGTATGAGAGATATAAGATATAAAACTATTTTAGTTAAATGTGTAGTTGCTGTTGTTGTGTTTGATTTTGTTGTTGCTGTTGTGGTG
>NC_042998.1:108627650-108650150 GCF_006345805.1 Octopus sinensis | reverse complement strand
GTTTCTAAAAGATCCTTATTTTTTTGTTAGCATCAAATAATAAGAAACCTGATTGTGACAACATTGGAATTTGTAATGAAAAACTTGACAGATTTCTTTCTAAAGTCCATAAAGTTTATAAAGTGTATAAAGTTTAATTTCACTCAGCTGAAACCATTAAGCCGAAATATTTCCAAGTAAAGGTTTCGAGGATAGTTGACTGAAGAAATATGTTACGTTTACTGATGAAAGCATAACTCCAGGCTAACCTTTGGACACTACTGCCTCGAATCCTAGAACTCATAGGGCCGATTACGCAGTTTCCATTACGCATAAGTAACCGAAATAAGTCATAACTATCACCCTGAACATGATGCCATTCTGTCGCAGGGCTGCTCATTTACAACTAAATCGACTTGAGCAACGTGAAATGATGTGAACACAACGTGTTGCCCGATCCGGGAATCAAAAACCTCGATCGTATTTTCGTGAATGCACTCTAACCACTTTGCCACACTCCTTCACAATCACATGCGCACGCGCACATGCACATGCATACACACATACACACACACACACACACACACACACACACATACATACATATATATATATATATATATATATATATACATGCGCACATACATATACATACATACATACACACACACATATAAGCGTGTATATACAAAAACACACGAAGATACACGCACATACATTCACTATTTGAAATATTCATCAACTTCAGCTAAAGGCTTCTCTAAAGCTATTGTAGTTTCTAAAAGATCCTTATTTTTATTGTTAGCATCAAATAATAAGAAACCTGATTGTGACAACATTGGAATTTGTAATGAGAAACTTGACAGATTTCTTTCTAAAGTCCATAGTGACAGATTTCTTTTTAAAGTACATGAACAACCTTGGTGAGCAACCAACAATCAGTCTAGAACTTTCAGCTTTTCACTGATATATCAACTTCAAATGAATTGACGTAATATTTGAAAACATAGAATTACATTTGACAAGAAGAATATTAAAAGTAAAAGCAATCCCGGTGTATTAGAAAAACAAAACAATACAAAAAAAATCAGAGAGAGCAGCAAATATTGAAGGCAAATATTCTACGATTAAAATAGTGCAACACTTTGTGGTGGTACTCCATCCAGAATTACTGAAATCGCAATTTGTTCTGATGAGTTAGTCAGGAGAGAATGTGCAGTACTCGGAACGTGTACACCCCATCCACACCACTGAAATTGATTTCGCCGGAACCCTTGTCTGAATATCTGCAGATTACTCTTTGCAGCAAAAATTACATTTTCTAGATTGTATTTTTCGCTATGACAACCAAAATTTCTGCAATTATTTTACAGCAAGTACAGTGATAGTTGATGTTGTCAAGTAATACCGAAATATATCCGAAGTCATCTGAAGTACAAGCCAACCTGTATAAATAAATTAAATATTTGCCATGGAATGTTATTGTTTGTTTCTTTTTTCCTTGCTGCTTAATTTCACAAGTTACTTTTTAATATTCCTTGCACTGACTGAGTGAAAACATACTTAACTCACTGGTAGCCATGACGGTTAGACTTGTATCTTTAGTTGAAAGGATTATTATTATTATTGTTGTTGTTGTTACTATTATTATTATCAAGGCAGTGAGCTGCTAGAATCCTTAGCACGCCGGGTAGAATGCTTAGCGATTTTTCGTCTGTCTTTGCGCTCTGAGTTACATATTGCACAGAGGTAGATTTTGCCTTTCATCTTTTCGGGATCGATAAATTAAGTACCAGTGAAACACTGGGGTCGATGTAATCGACTAGTCCCTTCCCACAAAATTTTAGGCCTTGTGCATATAGTAGTAAGGTTATTATTGTTTATATGTTATATGTAAGTATATTATAGAATGTAACCTTTATTATGAAAATAATATCAGTTAGTCTGAATTTGAACCGGTATGATTTTTAAACACAAAACTTGCTTAGAAACTATCTTGAGTTCTGCCGAAAGAAAACTTGTTAGTCACATTATAAAATAGAGAGGGACTAATGCAGAGCGAATTACCTGCTGGTAGCAATCACTTTTATTAAATAATATTTTTATTCAACGTCTTATATTACTGTTCAAATCATGCTGGGATTGGTAACATATGCGTGAACAGCAACACCGCATCAGAACCACAACATAATACGCTGCTCTTCATCTAGTGTGCTGACTTAGATGTTTTGAGTGTGATCGATTCGCTCAAAAATGAATAAAATAGAAATGTGGGGAAGTAAGCAGTTAGATAGATAGAAACATACATACATACATACATACATACATACATCATACATACATACATACATACATACATACATACATGATGATGGCCGTCCACTTGTGACCGAGGAAGACCATTGCTGACCTTCAGGAACATTTGCGCTCTAGGACTAACATATATTTTGAATTTGCGGCTCCGTTGATGGCTAATGAGCCCTACTCTTGACAAGCATACACGACTGCAAACATTGCAAAACTAACTTTCCCCATTCACCAGACCGTGCAGTGTACTTTGCAGTAGCACATTTAAGTTCTTCATGCAGAATACGTGCTCTCTCAAAGGTGTCGACCCCCTCCTTAACATGCTTCCTCCATCTGTGGCGATGACAGGCATTGCTTTCCCAGTCAGTCTCCTGCATATCACAGGTCTTTAATGAGGACTAGACAGAGTTCTTAAATCGCAGTCTTGGTTTCTGCCGGGTCTTTTTCCGTTAACAAGTACTTCATACAGCATCTGCTTAGGGATCCTCCTATCCTTAATTCTACTAAAGTGTCCAGTCCAACGTAACCGATGTTTGTGCACCATCGCCTCAATACTCAAGATATCAGCTGTCCTCAGGACCTGCCTGTCTGGAGTTTCTAAGGTCCAGCCACCATTCAGAATTTGTTTGAGACATCTCTGATGAAAGCGTTTAAGGACCCTTACATGACGTTTGTAAAGGATCCATGTCTCATATGAGTAAAGGAGCGATGTCAGTACATATGCACGGTACACAGCAATTTTTGTTTGCTTTGGGATGCCATGCTGAGACCAGACACGAGAAGGAAGAGACCGGAAGAAATCAGTTGCTCTGTGAAGCTTGAAAGATATTTCATCATCCAGAGAGCAAGAACGGCTGAGTGTGCTGCCTAGGTAGACAAACATGTCTACCACTCTCAGAATTGTTCCTTCATATAAGATAGTTGGTTCCACATATGGAATTTATGGTGAAGGCTGGAACATTACAACAGTCTTGTCCAGTCTAATACTGAGTCCAAATGCCTTGCAAGAAGCAGAAATACGATTCATAAATATTTGCATGTCATCCACTGTATGGCAAACTAAGTCACAGTCATCTACATAAAGGTCACGAATAAGAGACTGGAAAACTTTTGCATTGGCAGCAAATCGGCGCAGATTAAAGAGGCGGCCAGAAGATCGATAGCTGACATATATTCACAGAGAGCTAACCTTTGCAAAAGCATGAGTAAAAGCAGCAGCAAAGTACAAAGAAAAGAGAGTTGGAGCAAGGATGTCGCCCTCCTTGACACAATTCTCTTCCCACCATGCCACCACCAACGTTGACTCAATTCTCTATCCCATCATGAAATGATTTAATTATAGATACAAAGTGATCCGGACATCCATGTTTACCAAGTATCTTCCATAGCAAGGCCCTATTCACAGTATCAAAGGCCTTCATTAAATCAATGAATACCTGGACAAGATCTATATTCTGCTCATAGCACTTCTGCATATGTCTTGTGAAAATCATATACATTGTTCTCTACCAGATCGGAAGCCACATTGAGATTCTGATAGGACATCATTTACGAGACACCCATTCAGGTGGCTAAGAAGAATATTTGCCAGAACATTGTCAACAACTGATGGCAGAGCAATATCTCTGTAGTTACCACACATTGTTCTGGCTCCTTTTCCTTTATAGAGAGGGAGTATAATTGCATCATTCCAGTCCTTAGGCGTTGCACCATCTCTGCAGACTACACTAGTAAGTTTATGAAGGGACTGTATGATGTAGTCACCACCAAATCGCAAGACCTCAGCACAAATTCCATCCCTTCCAGGCATCTTACCAATATTCAATTTACTTATTGATGTCATTACCTAATGTAATGGGGACGTTGAATTTAAGTAGTCAATGATAGGTATTTATTGCATAGAATCAATCACTATTTCATCCACAACTGACTCATGGCTTAAGATTTCACACACACATACACACACACACACACACAAGTAAGTGCATAAATGCAAAACAAGGTGGAAGAAAATTGCACTCGAATACCAAAGGGATAGTAATATGCTTTTATTAAAGCTGCAAAATTATCACCAAACTCTTTGGTGATAATTTTGCAGCTTTAATAAAAGGAAGACAGAAAGGCTAGATAGATAGATAGATAGATAGATAGATAGATAGATAGATAGATAGATAGATAGATAGATAGATAGATAGATAGATAGATAGATAGATAGATAGATAGATAGATGGATAGATAGATTGATTGATTGATTGATTGATTGCGCGGTTCGTTGAACGGTAGAGGACGATGTGCGGTAGAGGATGATAGTAAACACTGAGTAGCTTTGCTTAAGGATAAATAAGTATATGTGAGATCAGATTGATTGTGGCCGCATACATGACTTCGAACTCCCGCACTCACATGTATTGGAAATGTGGTGAGTGACGATGCCATTTACTGTTATCGTAAAATCATGTTATACTGCAAGATATTCAATAGAATATGTTAGATGTTCAAATACTTTTGTAATTGGACTGCGTGGCAACTCGGAAGAAGCATTAACTGTTAAATAATTTAGTATTTTTCTTTGGCACGGTAACAATGCCATTTCTTCATTTCTTCGCATTGAAGAAATTTCCATCCTGTTAATGCTCCATCATCGTATATAATTATTTTACAGCTAGAACTGAGCTGGAGCCAGTTTACATCGACTGGTACAAAATGATTTCATAATCGGAGCTTGTTTAGATTTCCGTAGCAAGTACGTTCATTATAAATATTTTCGCTTTATAGGTGTCTTCGCCGTAAACATTTTTGCCATGAGAACTTTTGCTGTCAAGTATTGTTCGCTGCTATTGCAAAAATTCACAAGAAGATTATTTCGTTTGAAGTTGTAATTTAGTTTGTAATTAACTTGTTACAACAAAGTACTTTGTGTGATAAATAAGAACACAATCAATAACAATGATGACGTAAATTAAACAATAACTTTTTGATTCTTAACTAACTCCAGACTTCTTCCACCTTCTTACTGTTCCTTTCTCTTTACAAAATCCAGCAGGTTCATTATATTTTCGAAATGTACATGTTTTATTTAACTGTATATATATATATATATATATATATATATATATATGAATACTTGTGCCTGTGTATATAATTGTATATATTTATAAATGTAGTTGCATATATATTTTCGCCCACGTTTTGCTGCTTTGTGTCTGGTGCACAATCCTTTGATTTGTAATCCTTACTCTTTAATCGCTATTCTTTGAGATATTATTCTTTTCCAGCTTCCTGTCATAGTAGCTACATGCCTAATGTAGTTATTTAAGTTATTTTACCATTCTATTTTCCAATCCAACTTTTTGGCTCTTTTCCACCTCGCCTCCTTGGCTATCCCCTCTCTTACAACAACCGTCTGTTTGGCCAACTCTATCAAATCGATCCTTCAGCTTCAATTTTTCACCACCCTCGAGTGAAAAACAGAAGCAAGATGTTAGAGTTCTCGCGGTTTCAAATATTCTTTTCTACTCTAGGCACAAGGCTCGAAATTTAGGGGGAGGGGTCCAGTCGATTACATCGACCCCAGTATGCAACTTGTACTTAATTTATCGACCCCAGTGCGTAACTGGTACTTAATTTATCGGTGGGCTGGCAGAATCGTTAGCACGCCGGGCGAAATGCGTAGCCGTATTTCGTCTATCGCTACGTTCTGAGTTCAAATTCCGCCGAGGTCGACTTTGCCTTTCATCCTTTCGGGGCCGATTAGATAAGTACCAGTTACGCACTGGGGTAGATATAATCGACTTAATCCATTTGTCTGTCCTTGTTTGTCCTCTCTGTGTTTAGCCCCTTGTGGGTAGTAAAGAAATAGGTACTTAATTTATCGACCCGACCCCGAAAGGATGAAAGGCAAAGTCGACCTCGGCGGAATTTGAACTCAGAACGTAACGGCAAACGAAATACCGCTACGCATTTCGCCCGGCGTGCTAACGTTTCTGCTAGCTCACCGTCTTAATGGTTTCAAATACTGACACAAGACCAGGAGTTTTTGAGGGGAGGGAGAGAAGTTGATTACATAGGCCCCTGTTTTTGACTGGTTCATATTTTATTCACACTGAAGGATAAAAGGCAAAGTCGACTTCGCTAGAATTTAAGATCACAACATAAAGATGGACGAAATGCCACTAAGCATTTTGTCCGGCGTACTAACCGTTCTATTAGATCGCAGCATTTTCTCACAGTAAATTTAATATCCTTATATCTTGAACTATATATTAAATAATTAATTTTTTACGTCGCAGAGCGTCGCTAGTTTCCAAGTTACTTGTAACTATTGCTGCAATATAAAATAATAAGACATGTAAACTGTTTTTAAATATTCTTTAAGAAATAAAGAATAGAAATACTGATATTTATGTTTCCCAATAATTCACAAGTTGAATTTATTTCAAATTGCGTCGGACTAATGTAATATAAAAATGTTTTTATTATCGAATATTTTCGTTCTTTAAACTGTCAACATTGTTGCATAAGTTTCTTCTTTAAATATTAACATAGTCAGTTATTATCATATATTCGACCATTATATTGTAAACCAGTGGGAATTTTTATCAATCCTGCTTCTCTTCATGCACACATCATATTTAGTTCATTAAATCGAGTAAATGATAATTAGAATCACTGTAAAGGATTTGAGCATAAATGATGCAATGGCACTTAAGAGAATGATTGTGATAGTATATTCCGAAATATCCTAATTGCAATACGCGAATGATGTACTCTTACTTTATTTATCATTCACTTCCTTTTATATAACATAAAGAACTATATTAATTTATTATCTGTTGATTTACTGTTTCGCACACATGATTTTAAAATTCAGCTTAAAATACGTCTACGACACCTCAGCTTAAAATTTAAAGTTACAAACAGTTTTAAAAATGAAACAACACTGCAAGAACTACAGTGAAAGAACAAAGTACGATAAAAAAAAGCTTTTAGTTTAATACATAAACAGATTGGAAAGTAAAAATGAAGAGTAACATGAGGTGAAAGAGCTTTTTAATCTTCAATATATATAATGATATATACTTATTTGTGAGTAACGCTTTAGCATTCGAAGCTCTTGACTTTGTTCCAATTTATAAGATTTATACTTTGTAAATCATTCGACACGAACTGGAGTCATTATGTTTCTGCTTGCATTTGTCTCATAATGCTTAATGAAATAGTCTTTTAATTTATTTTTTTATAAAGAGCACTGATGACACATTTTTAGTAACAGCGTATATGTATAGGAAGAAACGAAAGAAAAACCTTAAAAGTATAAAAGATCAAATTGTAGAGGAAAGAAAATATCTAAAGCATTTCTACTCTCTTGCTGTAGTAGTGTCTCTACTTAGTCGTTCTCATTGTCTTTTGTATTTGAAAGTTTATTCTAAATGCTTAGCAAATCTTATCTTGCGTAGAATGAAATGTAATGTTTCACATCGATTACGCAAACATAGTGGGAATGAATGCTCAATGCAGGCGAATTGTAATGATAATGAAATGTTTTGCTCTAAAGTCGTTAGTATTTAAACGAAAATGAAACTAAATTTATCGTAATTTATATTTATTTTATCAGTTACACACACACACGAAGCTAGATGATAAACTATTGTTTTCAAATATTATCGTTCACGTAACATTTATTAATATATATATATATATATATATATATATATATATATATATATATAATATATATATATATATATATATATATATATATATATATTTATTTATTTATTTATATTTATTTATTTATATATATATATTATATATATATTCTTTCATATTTTTCTTTATTTCTTTTTTGTACTGTTTTCCATTCTTGCTATTTCTGTTACTAACTCTTCTTCTTTTTCCTAGTAAAAGATAACACATTCATACATACATATGTATTTGAATGTACATTCATAGATGGGTGTATGTATATGCATATGTATAAGCATATGTGTGTACATATATATGAGTGTATATGGTTGTCTGGTAAGAAGTTTTCCCACCACCACTTGGTTGTGGTTCAATCCCACTGTGTAACACATTTTGTAAGTGTCGTCTACCATAGCTCCGAGGCGACAAAAGCCTTGTGAATAGATTTGGCAGATGGAAAATGAAAGAATTCTGCTGAATGTAAATATATCGATGTATGTGTGCATTTTTGTTTGTCCACCACAACCGCTTGATGACAGGTGTTGGTTTGTTTCCGTAAACATAATTAAGAGTTTTGGTAAAGAGAAACCAACAGAATAAGTGCGAGGTTGAAAAAATAATAACGAGGGTTGATTTGCTCGACTAAAATCTTCAAAACTGTTCTCCAGTATGCCCGGAGTCTAATGACTGAAGTAAAATATAATACACACACACAGACACACACACACACACACACACGCTCTCTTTCTCTCTCTCTCGCTCCCAACTCTCTCTCTCTTTCTCTTTCTCTTTCTCTCTCTATGTTTCTCCTTCCCCCCACACACTTATGTACAGTTGTGGATAGGGGCTTTGGGTCAATGTCTTCTACTATAATCCAGGGCCGACCAAAGTCCTGTGAGTTGATTTGGTAACAGGAAACTGAAAGAAACCCACCATATGTATGAATGTATGTACATAGGTACATACATGTCAGGTCACATATGAGGCTCTCATAAGTGCTACTGGTAGCACGGAATCAAGTACAACCTATTGCATGGTTGGGTTGTCGGCGACTAAACCGGCATCCCCACCAGGCTACCCTGGTGAGGAGGATTGTTAGAAACCCAGCAGGATTAAAAACAAGACCTATTGAAAGGTCGGATGAACCTAGTGCAGGTTTTTCAGCACGCTGGAAGTGAAGCACCCCTCAGCTTCTGTTGAAGCACGTCTCTAGGAGAATGGCACTCTGATATAAAACCAGATACGCAAAGAATGGCATTGGACATTTTGAGGACCTTTGATTTATGCTGGAGATTATGGCGCTCCCACAACCCTGAGCCTGCAACTCATATTGGAACCAGACAACTTGCTCTGACTGGTCTCTGGATAATGTCAATAAAGTGGAGAGGGTCTATAAGGTGTCATGCAAGACTTATTGGACCTAAAACTCTGCACATGCATTGCTGATCTCTATTCGATATGTGCTGCTTTTTTTCTTATATATATTTATTTGATTTTCAGTAAATATGTATCTTTACTTTTAGTATGTATTTATATATTTATTTATTTTTAGTATATATTTATTTCAGTTTTATTCGGAAGTCCTGCGGCGATGGGGAGGCGGGGAAGCATGCAGACCTGCCGAGTTAGAAGCATGTAGTCAGCGACCTGTACGTAGGCGGCCCATGCTAGATATAAAGTCGTCACATTGTTGCCCAAGACAGCGGTAGGATTCGGTTGCTGCATGGGTGTCTGAGCAGCTCCTGTTAGAGAGGGCACTGCTCACTCGGAGGCTGGGGAGGTGCTAGAAAAGGTGAACCAAAAATTGCCTGTCTTTCTAAATCTGGTCAGTTTAGCGCGGCTGACGGATGTCCATCCTGCGCTCGAAAAACAGACACTTTTATTTACAAAATCTGGATACAACTTGAACATTTCATGTTAGAATGTGCACACTATATTGGATAACAATCTCACTACCAAATGATTGTGAACCCGACGCTCTAACCACAGCCATGCAGTGATTGTTAACCTTTCTCATTAAAGATATAAACTGTATGTACTAAAAAGTATTCAGCGATCCATGATCCTTCAAATGAGTAATTCTTTTTTATGTATATACCTATATAAAATCAAAGATTAATATTATCGCTTTCTCTCCTTTTTTCTCCTTTTTCAAGCATGTCTAATTATAAATCTTTCCTCCTCTCCCTTCACCACCGCCTAAAAAACACCTTACCTCGCTTCTCTTACGCTGCTTTCAATCTTCTATTAATCTTTCTCCACTGATTTTCAAAAATAAAAATAACACGATTATTATTATCTCCCTTTCAGTCAACTTCTTTTTTTCCAGTCATCTCACTATGTGGGACCATTGAACTCTGACTTTCTTCTTCTCGTCATTTTTTTTTCTTTTTCATTCTCTCTCCATTTTTTGTGTCTCAATCCTTTCTGTCGAAGAGCGTAGGTTCGGAACGTAAAAGACTTGTCCACTTTTCCCTAGTGTTAAACTAATACACCTGCTTGTTGTTCCTACACTTGTCTTAGTCTTTTGTTTTCTATAAATTTGAACTATTTCTTTTATTCTTATTCTTTTATTTCTTTCAGTCATTTGACTGCAGCCATGCTGCAGCACCGCCTTTAGTCGAACAAATGGACCACAGGACTTATTATTTGAGAGCCTAGTGATTTGGTAATTAGATCGATTACCGGAACAGACTGTGTGTTGTGCTCTTGAGCTAGTCACTTTATTTCACGTTGCTTCACTCAGCTGTAGTATTGAGTTGCAACGTCATTGGTGCCAAGCTGTAATTAGCTTTTGCCTTTCCCTTGGATAACATCGCTGGCATGGAGAGGGGAGGCTGGTATCCATGGGCGCCTCTGGTCTTCCACAAACAACCTTGCCCGAACTTGTGCCTCGAAGAGTAACTTTCTTGGTGCAATCCCATGGTCATTCATTACCGATGGGGGTCTTTACCCTGACGATCACTGAAAAGTGTCGATTTACACGCCGTTATTAGAATGTGGCTTACATTTTTCTTTCAGGCTTTTACATAGATTTTTAGCTGTGTTTTCCCTCAGTAGGTTAAGTAACATAAATAAAAATAGGTGGAATGTAGCAGAGAGGAGAACTGGTTGTGTAAAAAGGGTGATGAAGTAGGATGAGAGAGAGTATATGTTTGTAAGGAGTGGGTACAGAGTGAGAGATGTGGAAATATTTTCTTCGATTTCATAAAAGAAGTTAGTTATTGTTTCGGTATAGGGTCATTAAAGCGTCGGATATAATGCCTCATAGTATTTGTTCTGCCATCCTATGCACACCATAAGAAATTCCATGAGAATTGCCTTTCACTGGAGGGTAAAAAAAATACATGTACTAATGAGATGGCGTAGCAGAAGTGTTTTAAGAACGTTGGACCAGACAACTTCCGATATTTCTTCCGGCTCTTTGCATTCTGTGTTCGAATCTCGCATTTCCCAACTTGAGTGGCAACTTTAAGCCAATGATTTGTTTAACGAACTTTGCACTTTGGGTAACTTTAGCGGAGTCTACTCGGTTGCAAGAACTTGGGATAAATCTCCCACCATCTTTGGACAGAGTTACATTCTTATGGAACATCAAATATCCTGGCCAGTTAGATGTTACAGACAAAATTTCCAGAAAGCCTATTCAACAGGAACGATTCTGAGAAATATATTTATCAAAATTTGTGCTGAGCAGAACAATAATAGTAGAGAAAATGCTACACAAGATTTTCATTGATGCAGGAACATCACAATAATCAATAAAAGAATAGCATGGTATTATTTATAGAATTATTTCGAAGTCACCCCGCGCAGCAATCATTAAGCAGAGACAATGTTTTTCAACTCTTGCATTTAAAATGAGCACTAAAGAAGTTTGGAGAAAAATAACTTATCAAATCCTTGTGAATTTATGTAACAACAGATGTTGTTTTATCTAGTCAGCCCTGATCCAGCCTACCACAGACACTACATTCTAAATAAATTATCCAGTTAGTTTCTTTTTATTTCAGAATAGTTATTTCTATAACTGTATTATACAATGAGCTCTTTATTTTTAAATTGGTAGGGTTTGATTTAAGGGAGATTTATCTGCTATTTCTGGAGGTTCAACAAATCACATAGGCTACCGCATTAGATTAAATCTGAAAGTATTATTGATGCGTATACGCGCGCGTGCGTGGAAGTTTGCTGGTATGTATGTATGTATGTATTTATGTATGCATGTATGTATGTATGTATGTATGTATGTATGTATGTATGTATGTATGTATGTATGTATCTATGTATATATGTATGTATAGGGTTGCAAAATGCTAGCTTAAGTGTGACATAGATAGTACTAATTAGTTCTGAGAGAGATCAGAAAATTGAATTCCAACATTTTCATCAGATAATCTGGACGCAGGAGAGTCGGGTAAAAGAATGACCGAAATCGAGTGGTTGAAATAGAAAACAGACAAAAAATAGCATGCATAGTTAATGTATATAGAAAAAGTTGTGTATACAATGTATATGATGTAATCAAGGCATAGCTTTACAGCTGTTCCCAATGGTCAATGGCTGGTTGCTATAACATAATATGAAAGCAGGTGGAATACTGAGGCAATATTGTAAATATATATAAATTCAAAGTAAAGTATTAACAAGAACGGCTTTTGATAGTTCCGTGCAGGAGAGCCACGGCATTCACTTCAGAAGGTGAAGGGTCAAAATGTGGAAAATGGTAGTTTTTATAAATATATATTAGGTCGAAAGATTAGATTGATATAGAGGCGAAATGGAGAGGTTGTAGTGAGAGGTAAGTGAGGTTGACAGAAGTAAAGCTTGGAGAAAAATGAGTGTTTGTTAGACGAGGGGAGTTATAGTTAGGAATGCAGGTAAAGGAAATGATTGAGAGATCAAAAAAATGGAGGAGAGAGAAAGACACAAGGAAAGACCAAGCTGAATGGAAGAGAGGAGAGATAAGGTAGGGTTGCTCAAGCTATGTCAGATAATATGAATTGTTCCCTATCGGTACAAGATGTATAGACAATGGCTATAATGCTAAGCAATGAGAGATATGAAGAGGTAGATCAGTTAAAAAGAACCACATTAATAATCTCAGACTGGAAATAGGTAAGAAATAAGAACGAGCCATATCAAAGTTTAGAGGAAGAATTGTATGTCATGGCGGTTGAGTCAAATATAATTGAGTGGGGCATGAGGTAGGAGAATAACAACGAACTACAAACTGCAGTGAAGTGAGAAACAAATGAAATATCAATGAACGTGATATCCCCCAGAAAGCACTTGATATGGCTAACCTTTGTAAACCAGCTCCACTTAAAATTTAACTGAAATACTTAAAATAAACGGGAGGTCTTATGGTTCGCACCACCGTTCTCTCTACAAATTAAATCTCTATCTAAACTCTTCTTTAACACCCGTAAAGAGACCTGTGTTAACATGTATAAATAAATAAACAAACAGATAACAATATTCCAGAAAGCCAATGTTTTCGTCATGATGGTTAGTCAGTGATGTGTAGATCGAATCCTGTTACTAAAATTCTCATTATTTTTTTTTTGTGGAATTGTTTAAAAAGTAGCTAAGGTAAAATGACTAAAGTTTAGTAAATGGGCGCATATGTGTGAGATTGTATGAAGAAATATGTAAGTTTGTGATTTAGTGTGTGCGCGCGCGTGTGCAGACGTGAATGTACGTGTGCATGAGTGTAAGTGAATTTTAGTGTGTATGAGTGTGAGTGTGTAGAATATATGAGTGTATGAGTGCTTGTGGGTGAAGGTATATGTGAGCTTATGGTGTGCATGAGTGTGTGAGTTTATAGTGTGCATGGTGTGTATATGAGTGTTTATGTGCATGTGAGTGCATGAGTGTTTGAATGTGTCATCGTCATGAACTGTCTTATTTAATTGAATAACTGAAAAATAAATCCCCATTAATTACATGAAATAAGCTCACTTCCGTGTGATTACCTAACAATTTCCTTGTTACTAGCTAGCAACCTAACCCGCCACTAACCAGCAAATTAATTTCTTTGCTAATATCAAATATCCTATCGATTAGACAATTGTCAATTTTCGAGCTCATTTGCTTTAATTTTTTTTTCTTCAATAAACAATTTTTACTGTCAGTCTAGTAGCTTGCAGCGATGATTGTATCGGTCGATATATTGAATCCGTTTAGTGGTAAATGTAAAGTTTTGCATTTGTGACGATTGTTTGAACGTTATATAAAATAATTATCTATCCCTGAGCAATTAACTTGAAGTTTTTACATTAGTGAGTCAATAGAAAAAGCAGACTTAAAAAATGCTTCTGTAAATAGGCAATGGCATAGTTACTTCTGTTACTTTTGGGATAAATAGATTCAAATGAATATGTCGAAATGTGATCTAACCCAAAGAATGTATTTAGATTATATAGACAATTAACTTTATCGTCATTATCTTGTCAATATCGTTTTCCATATGTAGTAAGCTAACGAAGTGAACTGAGCACATGTAATACAGATTGTAGATGCGATCTGAAATATGTATATGCGAGCAAAACTAACATCCAGACTATGAAATGTCCTTATTCATTACTGATTGCAATATGTTTCCATTCTTTCTTGGGTTGCCTCTTTCTCTTCCATTTCGACCCGATTCTATTTTACTATGACCCCTTCTCATTGTCTCAAATTGTCTACCAAACGGTTTCTTCCAATTTCTTGGGTACCACTCGACAACTGCACGGGCCTGTCTGGTATCTGCGAGTTTTGTGACATGACCAGTCCACTAGGATTTGTGTTTTCGGCGTTCCACGATCAAATCGCTCAGACAAATACGTTCTTGAGTCATCATGTTTGTAGTTTATTTTAAATTCAAATTATATTTTTCTTCGCATATTTATACAAGTCCTAGGGTCGATTTGGTTGACTAAAGGCTTTGCTCCAGCATGGCAGTAGTCAAATGACTGAAGCAAATAAAAGAAATAAAAATAAATACCCTCTATTCCAGACCCACTTCAGCATATATCTTGAACAGATGTTGAAGAAACTTTATAAACAAACACCAAACAAACTCTATTGCGACAAAACAGGAAGTTTCAAATCCCTATATTCTAATAAAATTACTTATAGAACAATGAACATATAGAGAGAAACATATAAACATACATCCTTTACTCAAATATTCTTGTGAACATCAAAGCACAAGAGAAACAATTTTCTATACTAACAAAGCCATAACATACCTAAAAAATAACCCCAATCTTACAAATGAAAACAGGGAATATCCTGAAAAAACAATATAGGACCAGACTAAACTTACAACCTACCTGCAGACTTTTGTGAAAAATTTGACACACCCAATTACTAAGGGCTTAAATACTGGACTTTATATTTTCGACCTTTATATTGTCAAAGCAAAAGGATTAAACACAATAATACCAAAAGCAACAAGAATACTGTCACACCTTGTATCTACTCAACAAAAGAGAAGTACCTACAGGCTTGTTTACAAAGTCCTACTTGCATGAATAAATACTACATAATAACATAACACCAAATTTAATCAATAAAATCTTATCAAAACACCTCCCCATTGCAACTGTTTAGAAAAATTTAATCACCATCCCACTCAAACCCACACACCCAAAGATGCTTTTAACTCAGCAGAGAGTTAAAAGGCAAGACTAACTCTAATGACCGCAGTACGATGATGGTTTCGCTGGTCGAAACTTCAAAGTCACTTTCAACAACATTCTTGTATAAGAATAAATTTGTATTCTACAAAAGTATGGAGTAACCCATGGACACATATATAAACATACATGCATATGCATACATGTACACGTGTGTGTATGTGTGTGCGCGCACGTGGGCGTATGTGTGTGTTTGTGTGTGTGTATATAAGTGTCAGTGTATGCGTGTGTGTGCGTGTGTATGTGCGTGTGTAAGTGTGTGTGTGTGCGCGCGTGTTGTATATGAATGTGTTATCTTTTAGTTGGAAAAATAAGAGCTAATGCAGGAAAGGCAAGAACTGAAAAGCGGATTAAAATGAACGAAAGAAAAATAATGAAAACACACACACACGCACGCACACACGCACACACACACACACACACACACACACACACACACACACACACACACACACACACACACACACACACACACACACACACACACACACACACACACGCACACACACATATTCTTTCATTATTTTACATGTGTACATTTTACGTGAAGGATATTTTGAAAGCAAGAGAGCATGGTATGTAATTTCATGTATATTTTTCATGTGTGAAATTGTTAAAGTAAATATTATTTACGATAAATGTTTGCTCTACGACTTCTGAGTTAAACTCCCTAATTTTATCAAAGTTCACTTGAAAACATTTTAAATCTATTGTGCCAATAGAAATAGTAAATAATATTTTTAAGATTTAAAATAGGTAACTTGAAGAATATTAATAAAAACTTAGTTACTGAAATTGTTTTGATTCTTCCAGTTTTCCTAAATGATACTCGAAGTTCTGTTGAAGCAGTCAAGCAATATTCACAAACGGAATGTATAAAAAATGCCGTTTCAGGAAATATGATAAATTTCGTACAGAGTATTATTATAACATCAACAAGTGGGAATATATTACAAATCATCCGAATGAAAAGTTGCCATATCTTGTTAATTAATACAAATTCATGGAAATAAAATATGTGCAATTTTGTCTAATTGTTATTTCCCAAGTAAACCGAAAAACAATATCATATCATTGTATAACAAAAGAAAGTATCTGGAAACTTATAGTATCAAACACTGTTCCTATAATGAAATCGAAAGTTCCTGTAAAACAATAATTTTGACATGATTTTTTTTTGTGCAAGAAAAGATAGTGAGAATCATTCCATTTTAATGAGCATGTTACAGAAATGTGTAACAAAAAGGTATGAGACAAAGATTGATCTAGGAACTTATATCATGCTACATCCAAGACCAAGAACAAAAGAATTTTAGCTACAACAAGGAAGTAGATTATCTTCGGGGAAATAGAGTCCAACAAACATAACTCGTTACAACCTCGAGCTGCTAACTAAAGTTTGAGTAAACATCATTTGATGACAGTTTAGCAGATATCAAATACGATTGTCATCAAATTCTTCATAAATATCAAAGACTGTCGTTTAAAAAAATACTGTGTAACAGTGTTCCGTAAATTGTTACGATAATTTCAGTAACCTGCGCGCGTAAGCCAAAGCAGAGTATTGTAATCACTCGTCTTTGTTTGTGTTTGCAAAATTACTGGAAAACTGGTGAATGGATTTTAACCAAGTTTGGCAGAAATATTCATTGGGTGAGTGGTTTGAAATGATGAAAATTCGGTTTGATTATCTCCAAACATGCATAAATGCATAGATATATGACTCTGTGGGGTGGGGGGCAGTGATGGATTCGATGGTTTCGTTTACTTACGAGTTGATTCCTTAATTTAAATACCTACAATGGTGATAATTTAGAAAAAGAAAAAATTAAATCGAACTTACAGTTTTTCCAGTAAGCAAGCGGTCATATTATTTATATCATACAGCGTACCACAGTACGTTTGATTCACCTGCCATCATTGAAAGACGTTACTATGCAATATTTTCAATAAGTATTTCATTCTGTTCACTTTCTCTATCATATGAATCGGCCCTCGTCTACGTGAGTATAGATCATGGTGTACCTATGCGCGTATACATACATACATACATACATACATAGACATGCGACTCTGTGTGTGTATGTGTGTGTGTGTGTGTGTGTCTAGAGACATGGATTCGAGAGCTTCGTTTATTTATGAGTTGCTTTCTCAATGTCACCCATATTAGGCTTCTAATTATGTTTTTGTCAAAAACTTACAAAGCTTAATTCAATTCAATTAAAAAGCATAGGTAAGCAACGCATTGTAAGCCATACTATAATTTGCGAAAGAGTTTTTTTTTTTAAAGTGGTTTCGACAGAAGTATGATTGAATGGATATAGGATCGCTTTGAGAGATTGATATGATGTAATCAATAGATATATTCCTGAAGATTAATTTCGTTTTAATTTTCATTTACTAGATATAATTCACGACGGTCACTAAGACAGGACGTTTATTGTGCAAATAATTCTAATTATTACTTATTGAAATCAAAATTTGCTTAATTTAGTTAATGATTACAGCGCGTAGTTCATGATGCAATACTGGTAATTATGTACATTACAAAACGACGTTTCAAGAAAAAAATTAGAATCATGAACTAATTATGGGCAGCGATATTGGAGTAAAATTGAGCAGAAATAAATGCTATTTATCCTTCATGGTGATGCAATGTCTATAACTATACTGAAAATATAAACATTTTGCTTCATCATTGTCAGAGATTGAAGATTTTAGGAATGATGTTTAACTTAATTTTCCTCAAACCAGAAAAATACATAAAACATGGATTAGTAACCACGAAATCAACTTGTTTGGATTACGCGGGCTATCTGATATGTTTCAGGAAGAAGTTCAATTACATATCCCTAAACATGTTTGAAAGAGGTATAAGATTAGATTTTAATCCATAATACCTTTCACATCGAAAAGAAATTTATACACACATCATATTATATTATATTATATTGTATTCAATAATCTGTATTTTTTTTACCCTTTGACTGGTTCCAGTCAATAGACATGACCATGCAATGTTACTGCTCTCTAAGGCTTTTAGTTGAGTGTTTGGTCCGTAGTCCGCTACTTGTTAAATGTTATGATTGCAGCGCAAATGTTTTAACCTCACAGCTGAGCATGATATATTTCATTAAACACCTATCTTAAATCCGATAAAAAAAGAAAAGGAAGCAAAAGAGTACACTCCCAATTTGTAAGTCCAAAATCTTTCTTATTCTCAATCTTCCCAGCCACGATGCAAAACATATTTAACATGAATACTGCTACCATTTTGTTAATATCTTTCCTTAAAATATTAATATTATCAGGAATTTTCAGTAATAGAGGGATGCCTAGGTCAATCATTAATAATTACTTTGAATACTGAATTCTAATCTCAATGTGTTCTCTGAGTGTAAGGAATATAAATCAATGATCTTACGTTAATATGAAATATTATTTTTAGTACAACCAACTAGGGCGCTCGACCAGCTACAATATCTTATAATTGTCCATACTCGCCCCGCAAAAAAAGAAATGATTGACAGAGCATATTAATAATGTTGTTCCAGATATGCTGTATCTGAAAAATTTGAAATAACCATGATTGGAAACGTCTAGGCTGCTCAGTTAGGCTTACATAAGATAAATCAACAACAGTAATAATAATGTTCACTAAAATGCTAGGTTATTTTATCAATACATATTACTCAGTTACATTATAATTTAGAAGATTTTTCGAACATTTTGTATATTAGATTGACAGGACATTTAGAGCAACCGAAAACGCATTGCGATTATTGTTGAGGCTATTTATGTTCTGAGTTGAAATCCTATCATGATTAATTTTGCTCGTAATTTTTCTGGAATTGGTAGAATAAAGTACTAATCAAATACTGGGGGTGAGTTAATTGACTTCCTTTCTATCGCAACATGCAAAATGACTGCTTTTTAACCTTTATAAAGTAGAAAGATATAATACATATGTTTGTTAAGTGAGTTATGTGCCTAGATTAGAGAATAATATTTAATCGTAAATATCAATTATTTTATCAACCCCGGAATGATTAAATGAATGTCAACTTCGACTAAATCAGAACAAACAGAAAATCGCTAGCATTTAATCTGCAAATCATTCAGTTTGATTTATACCAACTATATACGGTGTAAATAATAAACTACAGGTAGATCAATAAAACATCAAAATTTTTTTGTCGTTATGTCCCCAGCTCAACCTTCGCTGAGAAAACTTACTAGGAACGGAGTTCAAATCATAACCACTTCAACTTGTTAGGCATACCCAAACTATATTTTCGAATGTATCCTCTCTCAGTTATCTCAGTCTTGTAAGTTTGCACAAACAAAAACTGTAGAAGTCCGTCGAATGAACTGAAGCTGTTTTTCATATGGCCGAGTATGTCATACAATCTACACACGCTGATTTAACCTGAAATTTGCTTGAAGGGTACACTTTTCTCATCCACGTAAGTTGACGGAAACTGTACAACTTCAAAACCTAGGTAGATCCATTTTCTGGTTCACAGCATAGTTGTATAGTGAAATGTTTGCTTCCCAACCACATGGTTCTGGATTCAGTGCTACAGCGTGGCACGTTGGGCAAGTGTCTTCTATTAAGCTTTGTGAGCGGATTTAGTAATCGAAAACTAAAAGAAGCCTGTCATGTGTGTGTGTGTGCGTGTGCGTGTGTGTGCGCGTGCGTGCGAGTGCGTGCGAGTGAGCACGTGCTTTTGTGTTTGTGTCTGTATTATCACCGCTTGACAATCGGTGTTAAATTGTTTACGTCCTCGTGACTTAGCGATTCGACAACGAGAAACCGATAGAAAAACATTAGGGTCGATTTGTTCGACCAAACCTTTCAGTAGTGCTCCAGCATGTCTAATGAGTAAAGCAAGTAAAAGATAAAAAATGCATACCTACACGAAAACTTTCATCTAATTATAAATGTCGCTACACAATTATGTACAGACTAAATAAGCGGAATTGTAAATCGATGATATGTACTGAATATATCATATTATCTTTCAGGATATATATTTAATTACGTGCAATGACTAAAACAAATTTACTTTAAATAATTTCGTTGACTTGTAATGAAATGTAAATTCCATCATTTTGTTCACGGAAATCTAGAGTGAGTGCTGCTAGATATTATAACAAAAACTGTGTATGTCTGTGTCTTTTAAGAAACCTAGTTTTAATTGAGTTAAGTTACTGGGGTATTTTTAGGAATAAAGTAGTAAATTGATATATAGATAAATAACACAAAAACTAAAATGAGTGACGGTAATGATCTTGATGTCTGTTAAAAAAAATAACTATGCAAAATGAGAAATTATTTAGCATAAAATATATCAAATATCCACAAACACATCAGCTAGAAATTGTCAATTTGTCGCCTCAAAAAATACATACATACTCATTCACGTGCAAACACTCACACATATACATATAGAGACCTTTGACATTTTCTATCCAATGGCTTTAACGCAATATTTATACGCAATTAACTATAGCTTTATTTGTTTCGAGATCCACCGTTCCAAAAAAAATATTTATATATATACTGAAAAAGGTTCACAATGACTTCTAGTATGTGTCGGTGATTGGCTGGAACTCACAGTGAGTTGTGTAGTCTTAAATAACGATTATATGTTCAGGTACATCTTGTGGGGGAAGTATGACCAATGGCATATCAGTGTGGGTAACACAAGTGTAGTGATTGAAGTAATGAGATGTTGCAACATCACTGGGTTTTTTTTATACATTTACAAAGGCAAGATATTTAAATGTATCTATGCATACGTATATTCATGTGTATCCTCCGTTCTAAAATATATTGTAGAAAGCATATCCTACCGGATCCCCTTATTATCTGCTAATCATGATTTATTCGATCAATATGCTGAATATTACAACTGTGCCCTACAACGTGTAAACATTCAATTGAATACATCCTCATAAATGGACATCCCTCTCTCAACTAAACCCAAACCAAAAACAGTTCCCAACCCCCATATGATAGACCTAACCCCCTACCCTACCCCTAAAATGCCCACCCAAATATTGGAGTAGCAATCAACCTAACGAACACCTCTCTACCAGATAACCTCCTAATCCTATATACACCACAATCCACCTAAACAGACACCAACATACACATCCAAAACTCTATCTCCACCAGGTAACCTACCTAATCGGAAAAAATGAACTAGAACCCGAGACATCATATGGTCCTTCCCCTTCACCCTTAACGTCCAAACTCGAGTACCCAATCTCTTCTTCGCCCTACTCGAAAAACTTCTCCTTTAGAAAAATATTTAACCTCCAATCTATAAAATTTCTTACTCTACCAATGCCGGAGTTATCCAACATCTCAAAAACAAGAAACTCCGAAATTCACCAACGGCTCACCCCCATCCTAGTAAATTAATTCAACATAACCCCTAACTTCATACATATACACCAACTGACTCCCATAACAAAACAAACCCTCATAGCTACAACTATAGTGTCATTGCTAACACCCAACCATTAAATTTACTACAATACTCAAATATGCCTCCTGCCATAATAGAGAATACTACAAAGGATACCACCGGACACAATAATTATCATACCATACAACCCCTTAGCAATTGATAACCTTAGACCAACTATAATAACGAACCAAACACCGATTCCTCACCAAGTAACAACCCCCTCACAAGCTCATCCAGAACACTGCCTACAAACATATGCAGCTGCAGACATTCAACCTCCTGTAGTTTAGATAACCGCTGTCTCACTAAAAACATAGTTGATATGTGCACAGTATCAACTAACAACTGCAACTACATTT
>NC_042998.1:108587650-108622650 GCF_006345805.1 Octopus sinensis | reverse complement strand
CAACATGGATTGAATAACTTTGTGTGAGAAATATCTAACGCACAACTCATTGTACTGAAAACTTATGTTTGGAACGAACAATGAAACACTTGTTCTGGCTTAACATAGCAGCAGCATTTAAGTACAAGAGACAAGCAATTATTGTACCGATATGGAAGTCAGATTCATACAAACTATTACCTACTTCAGCGTATGCAACATATGTACAAATGAAGCCGTTGCGTCTTACCACCGCTTACATATCTCTAATAGAAGCAAACCTAGTCACATTCTCCTATTCATCTTACTTTTTGAGAGAGGATATAAATCAGTCAAAATATTATAATTTTATTAAATGCGTATGGAAAAGAATTTTAGTAATTATTCTTATGTATATTTAATATTCTACCTGCAGTCCCATTGCTTTCTGAAAACCATTGTTCGCATATACACAGATACATACGTATTTATATATACACATACGTAAATTGTGTGTGAAAAAAAAAAATATATATATATACACATACACGGGTGCACTAGAATATGTGTACATTGGTGGAACCAGAAACACCATGAAAAAATCGTCTGCGCAAGCATCTTATGTCATTTTCCAATGAAAACGAAAGGCACTGCACATCATTATCTAACCTCACATGGAAGCTCAAACGGAATGAAGTGGAGTATGCAACCAACTGGTCTATAATTGTAAACATAAACCACACACCTGAACATCGCGGGTGTGTAAGTTATGTCTAGAGGAAACCCTGAAGATCCTCACATCCAGGGAAAACATAATTAATAAATATTCCGAAGTAATTATATCATGCAAACATAAGATCAAGGTATCCTTTCCAGAATTTGAACAGAACATTATGAGACAGAGAAACTCTAACCGACATTAGCATCGAACAGTACAAGAGAAGAACATATAAACAAATTAAACTAAACAAAAACATTATCTTCCTATATCACTGTACCACAAGAAGTAGTTAAAATGACCCTTAAGGGAACATCTTTTGTCAGCTCAGACAATGAATTTCAATACCAAAACTAAGTTTGCTTCTTGACCCAATATCTGAATTCATGGAGGAATTGCCTGCTGTGACTGAGGTTAAACAAATGAACTATACTACCCATCACAAAGGCGCGCACGCAAATATCAAAACAAGTCTAGCTTTACCACACATCCTCCTTATCTTTATCATTCCTTTCCTTCTTTCGGTCACTTTCTATTCCTCCCTATCAAATACACTCAGAACTTCCCATATACCCCATGTTGCTCAGTATTTGGTGTTAACCAGAATGTTATTACAAAACAAACGATCATAGAATTTATCAAGATTATCGACTCGTCAGGGTAGATTAAGCTCAAGGTCCTCAATTTAAAATGTCATGGTTATTAGTTAATTTCGAAATGTGTAAATATTACTATTTTGGACGTAATATTGACTAAAACGATAGTGTTTTGAGTGTCACATGAAATATTTTATTACATCGCAGGTGGCGTTTGTTTTATATACCTAAATATAATAAACGCCCGTTTTTGATTTAAATTAACTTATTTATTGATAAAGTTCGATACAGTTTTTTCCAGTCTTCGACTATAACGCCCGTATGAGAATGTTAAAAATGAAAAAGGCGAGGAAGAGATCGCGGTGAGAAGTGAAACGAAAAGTTCTGGAAATAGATAGTTAGAAAACTATTTAGCATTACAAGATAAAGAAATGTGAAGTAGTAAGGACTGTTTAATAATTATTTCATAGAGAATTATATAAGAAAATGAAAATCACTCCTAATAAAGCTCATTTGGAAATTGTAACAATTTCTATGCTGCTTTTGTCCCCATTATTATCTCCCTCACCTATTAGCAAGCATCATGTTTCTTTTTCAACTTTATATTTAATTCCATTTTAAATTTAATTTTCATTTGCTTATCTTCCAGTTTTACTTCCTTTCAGAATTTGGCTGACATTAGGTGTTCTAACCATTAAGCTAAACGATCCCTGACAACAATTACCGTCAATTTTAAGATATGTGAGAGGTACGATATCCGAGGGGTACGGGTTCAAGCCTTGCAGCCGCGAGCTGGTAGCTTTTCTCCGTCTTATAGTATTCGGCTAAAGAAAGCTGCTATTGTTTGCGATAGTAATCGAAGAGGAAAAACTTCCAGATCATCTCTGCTAAATGTCACTTCGAAGAATCACAGCTAGCTTTTTTGTTTTTGTTGACGTATATGTAGCTTCAAAAGGCCTTATTTTACAACTATCAGATGTATTGTTATTGTTATGATTTTATCTTACTATAATCAACAACAAACAAAATAAAAATCTTTATTAGATAAAAAATAACATTATCAAAACGTGAAGGTAAAACATAACAAATACACCGGAAAATATGGTAAATGTAGTGGCAGTGACAGATTTACTCGCTGGTTGCTAGTTGATAGTGTAGGAGGGAAGGAAAGAGTAAAGAATGAACGGAGCTGACTAGAAAGGAAGAAAGAATAAAGGTGGTTCTCTCGCCATGCGAATAGAACACTTTAACACGAAATAACCTCTAAAATATCAAATTTTGTCAAAAACGTTCAGAGTAAACTGTGTTCTACGTGAGAAATTATACCAGTATTCCAAGTTTCAAGCTGCTTAGTTTAAAAAGATATTTAAAAAATCTGTGATTGAGACGGAATAGATCCTGTGTTATTTAGGAATTGACTAGGACCACATGATTTTAAAGCGAACTTCTTAAACACCCAACCACATTCTACGCAGAAACTTGTATATTAACAACTGATTTGTAGGTGTAAAATAATTTTCTAGCTGATGTTGCAAGCTATAATTATTTATTAAACATTAGTATGATAAAGGAGGTTTTCTGTAACTTTGAGTGTTTTCGCGGAAACCATTCTATTGCAAGTATTAAGGTAAGATCGCTACTTCTTTTACTCTCTAGTCCATGAGTCCTACTCACTGATTCATGTCAGCAGAACATTTCCTTTGACTACGCTATAAATAATGTTTAAAACATGGTATCCCTGACGAAACTGTTACATTATCATTATGTCTTACAATTCCATTTTCCATACGAACAGACATCTCATAACAGTCTCCACTCCACCACCGCTATACACACTCACATACCTTGTGTAGTCAGATGTAGGTCTTGTAACCAAATACATAAACAGAGATGGTGTTTTTATATTGTAGCCCTCAAAGTGTCTTCTCTAAAACTGATTGCTATCTTGACGAATGTTTTCGATTGATAGTAACCATCTCGATCGAATGATTGTAACTATAAAGCTCTAATTTTTTTCCTGCTGAAATCACAAAACGTTTGCTATTTACAATCCTATTGTTTATAGAAAGCTCATATGACCTACTGAAATGGAATCCGATAAGCATCCTTTCCTCCGAAGTGAATAGGGTTAATTATGTTTTAAAGCTAATTACACATTAAAGATAGTTGCGATTAATCAAATGATTTCATGTAATAGATTTATCAGAGATAAATGATTGACAACGTCCTTTAAAACATTGTTACTGAGAGGGAAAACAAGTGTTTCTTCATCTAAACAAAATTTTCTCTTTAACTACACCAAATTTTATCTTTTGTTCCAGGTGATATATTCTGTGTGAATTTTCTGGTAAGTTTAATCGATGGATTTTATAAGAGCTTCCTGACTTCGATTACTTTTTCACTTAAGAACAGTTTGTAATTTTAATATTTATAACAATATATCTGTGTTTGAATTACAAGTTCTTGAGAGTTTGAAGAATATTTGGTAAAGATTTTATCGCGGCACGAATGTCACTTGGGGGGGGGACCTCAAGAATCACTGGATACCTGGAGCCAGCCATCCTCAAAAAGTCGGGGAAGGTCATTTTTGTTTGCAGCCACTGGGGTCCACAGGATGAAAGTTGCCTTTGCACCCTCCCAGTTGACCGCAGGCATCACTCTTACGTTTAAGGGCCTGGGAGATAGCGGACGGTATCTCCTATCCAACCCGCCTCTATGCCCGGGGGTATCCCACATACCCAGGCTCTTTTCACCTTCCTCCCGCAGTACAACTGGAGGAACAAAATTTCCTTGCTCTCCAAAGGCTGGCTTCCAAAATTGCAACCCTTCTCAGTGGTGTCAAACAGCAACCACACCGTTGCATGCCTGACACCCCGGGATATATATTTTACAGGGGACAAATAGTCTTTTAGTTCTTCTTCAATGGTTTGTTTTGGGAAGACGGTGATGGTATAAAAAACGTGAGAGTAAGTTCTAACTCCCACTGTCCTCTCCTCCATATCTTTTAACCACTGCTTGGGTGGGACAATCTCCCACTCCAAAGCAGTGGTTTATTTTTTATCATTTTATCAGCAATGTCGATAAAACACAGTTCAAACAAAGAAAAAAGTCACTCAACCAAAAATAACAAAATGTCTTTGAATATAATAAAAATAAAAACACAGTTCAACTAAAATTGGAAGAAATAAAATACTAGTCCAACTAAAATTGTTCAGCAAAAGGAAAGAAAAGACAGCAGTTCAGAAAATACAATTTTCGTGCTATACGGTGCTCCCAGCTCACTTGCAGTCTTCAAATCTCTTGATAATCCTCCTGGTAAATTCCTTCCAACGTTTCCGGGTTCAAAACCACGCACAGCTTGCAAACACCAATTTTTTCCAAAATAACTGTAGTGAAAATATTCACCTTGTTCTTCACTTGTTTGTTAACAAGCACAATCACAACACCGCCAAGAGTAAGTGAAAATGCCCCAGAGCTGGGCAGAATATACTGTGATAAAAATAAAACACAATAATTTTACCCAGCTCAGAAAAAACAAAATCGCTCACCCTGCAGCCGACCTTTGGTAATTTAAACTGGTAATCCACAAATAGTAAAGACAATTTTTACAGCCAACAAATTTTTGCGGAGGGGATACGCCTCCTCAAAAACACAATTCTCTTCTTTTCGAACAACCACAGGCAGGCAAATGTCTGGAGCAGAGTAGAGACTGTTGCTCAACAAAAATTATTAATAACAGAACAACAAAACTCCACTATGACCCCTCCCATAAAACAAACGCCTACCTGTAGTCGAGCTTCAAACTTTCAATATTTCACGTCGGAAGACGTGACTTCCAAGTCGCATACAAATGCGAACTCTTCTGTCAAGTAAGGTAAGCTAGCTACTTTATTTTATCGAATTTGCCAGAAAGGCAGTACATAGAGTATCGTAGCTTGCGGGTTGGACAAATACATTAATGAGGTGAATGATAATGATGCAAAGATGATAATGATGGGAGAAGACAAAAAGCGCCCGCCGACTTTTGCTTCTCTAAAACATTGTTTAAAAAAAAATACTAAATGAGGTATTAAACCTCTTAGAATATCATTACACTTTTATGAACCAAAATGTCCATTACAATTAAAGACAATTACATCAATGAATCTTTTAAAAACGTTCTTTTAAAGATAGACACATATTGAGGTAATAACCCTGTTACAAAAATATTTACACATTTCGACGCTAGGCCTATTCTTTTTCGCCCCTGACCCGGCTGTGGGCTGCCCATAGGTACTGCCCCAGATCCCGGTCGGTGGGCAACCAGTTTTGCCCACCTTTCTTTTTTTCCTTTCGTGGGGGGTTACCTCCTCCTCAACCTCTCCCTCCGTTATATAATGAGGAAGCTCCGTTGGAGGAAAAACCTCCTCCTCTATTAATTTTTCTAGTGCCTTTGCATGGTTGTTGGGACAATTCCTCTTGATGTGGCCCGAGTCCAGGCACAGGTGACACTTGGCGGAGGTGGGGCGTCCCTCAAGAGTCACCGGATACCTAGAACCGGCCATCTTTAGAAAATCTGGGAAGACCAGATCTTTGGCTGATTGGGTCCATAGGGTCAAAATTGCTTTCGACCCCACCGAATCAGCCACAGGGAGAATTCTAACATTCAAGAGCCTGGTTCCACTGCCACCCAGACCCCGGCGGAGAGTATCCTCTATCCACTCAGGCTCTATTCCGGGTGACAGCCCACTCACCCAGGCTCTTGTCAATTTCCTCCCACGATATGTGGGGAGGAACACAATCTTTTCCCCTTCCAGGAGCTGACTAGCGAACATGCTAGCCTCTTTAGGGGTGTCGAATAGCAACCACACTCTTGCGAATTTGACACCCATTGCAATATACTTAATAGTTGGCAGGTATTCTGCGAACTCCTTTTCACTTTCGACCTACGAGAGCACAGTGATGGTGTCAAGCGACTTGAAGTACGTCCTTAACACCACCATTCTCTCATTTCGGTCCTCTATCCACTGCTTGGGGGGGATTCAATTTCTCACTCCAACACAGTGGTTTTCTTTGTTGCCATGATTTTAAAACACGAAAAACGAAAAAGAGTTCAAGAAAAAAGTTCAAAGTTCTAAATAAAAGTTCAATAATAAACACAAAAAAAGAACGGAAAGACAGAGCAGAGAAAAAGAACGAAGGAAGACAGTTCAATCAACGGCAACGCATTTCCACAACTCCGGTACAGGTACTCCAATCGCAAAAATAGTCCTTCCTGCTTTGATACTCCTTGGTAATCCAGTGGGAATTCCCAATACAAATACAGTTTTCGCAAACAAATTAAATTTTTTAGGTGGGGCTACGCTTCCTCATAAACACAATTCTCACTGCAAAGTGAGTCTTTACGCTCGACCACAGACAGGTAAATGTCTGGAGCGGAGTGGAGACTGTTGCTCACCAAAAAATATTAAATACAGGGCAACAAACTCCACTAAGCCTTCAAAAACATACAACAAACGCCTACCTGTAGTCGAGCCTCAAAGTCAATATTTCATGAAGGACATGAGTTCTTCAGTGCACAACACAATGGCACATGCGCACACCGACAACTAAGAATCATGGGAAGTCTCAAAGCCTCATGGGAAGCGAGCTACTTACCACACAGCCTCTGCGCCTATATATTAAAATAATAAACTTCTGGAAAGTTTTACAGATTTTTACAGTTCCGGTGAGGGATTGGATCCGTAGTCTTCGAATTAGCTTTCTCCTTTCTGGTTTTGAGAAGCCTAATTTCTCAAAATTGGTATTTAGGCAGGGCCCCAATAATTACAGGTGTTAACCTGAATTTGTAATCTGGACGGAGTAACTGCAGATTTCTCAATAGTTCAGCACATGGGTTCTCTTTTTCACTGATCTTCAGTTTTATGTTAACATCCGCTGGGCAGCTAATTTCCATAACTGTGCACAGTTTCTCTTCTTTATCCCAAATCCTTATATCAGGTATATGTATGTATGTATGTATGTATGTATGTATGTATGTATGTATGTATGTATGTATGTATGTATGTATTCATAGCATAATGGCTATAGATCTTCATATAAATATAGTACAACTGGTAAATTAACAGATACAGAAACATACTCATAATGACTAACGCATTCCTACACTACACTGTTTTCTACTTTCGTCCCTTCTTTACAACACTGACTCCCAGATATCAGATCACCAAACTTAAAATAGCTATTTCCATCGTCTCTACATTTAAACATCCAATCCAAATTCGTTGTAATTAATAACTAGTAATTTTTATATAGAACCACACATCTCTAACTCAAACGTTATGATTAAATAATATCAGTTCACAGTTAACTCTTTGCAATTAGTTATAATGTCAATCCGTTTACTCGTTAAGTTTAAGTTTTATTACCAATGTGTAATAAAGTAAATCATACCTATGCCTCATTCGAATAGCGTGAATTAGCATCCCTGTAGATAAAAGTACTACACACACAGACACACACAAAAAACATCCGAAACATAATCACTTTCACTTTCTTCATCCCTCCTTGAACAGTATTATACTTTTAATATTCTTTTCCACACTAAGAATAAAAGTTTTTATTCAAACTAATTCAACAATAAATTCTATCTGAACCAAAGAACCAAAATGGTAGTTTGCCTACTTGTAAGTAAAATGTTAATAAGTTACTAGTTTCAAATTACCACGCCTGTTATATATTACATTTCTTATGTCAAATACACAAAAACATACATACATACATATATATGTATATATGTATGTATGTATGTATGTATGTATGTATGTATGTATGTATGTACTGTATGTGTTTATGTATGGCGTAACCAGGAACTTTCTCTTAAACTCCCTGGTGAAGCATACATACATACATACATATATACATATATTGATTAATATTGTGTGTGAGTGTGTGTGTGTGTGTAAATATATATAAATAAATAAATGGAGTTAAACGCAGGTGTTATTCAAATTCTTTTACTTCCGACATATGTTTCGAAACATATGTCTGAAGTAAGAGAATTAGAATAACACCTGCATTTAACTCCATTTATTTATTTATATATATTATACAAAATATTTCACATCAGCCCAGATTTTCTACCTTTACAAACAGGGCGTTACGTCCTTATTACTTGCGTGATTTTTTGCTGCCCTGATAACTGTATATTTATTTTTTCCGTGTTAATTTTAAACAAAGGAATAATACACACATACATTTATATATGTAAATATTCGTATGTATATTTGTATATATATATATATATATATAATATATATATATATATATATATATATATATATAACGAATTGGACAGCCATGAAACGATCGTAGTGTTTTACTCATTATCTTTTATTAAACTTTTAATACTTTTGATATATATTTAAAATAATGTAAATTAATTAATTTTATGTATTGGCTTAAGGTTTTCATTGTTTGATTTGCCTAATAGTGGTTTTATCTCTAATTTAATATAATATATATATATATATATATATATATATATATATAAACTTACGTACATATATAGAAATACATATAAATATATATATAGCGCATTAGCATTTATATTGCTGTAGTCAGGTTCGATTTAGTAGATTGGCGTGTTATGGATTTATGTTTTTAAGTGAGCTGCTTTTAAAATTTTACGTGACCTCATTTCACATTTTTGGAAATATGAATCCTTAAATCCATCGTTGTCGTTCTTCATTATCTCGTTTTCAGAATTAACTGATTTTGGTGTATGTCGTTGCACCTTCATAATAGGCAGCGCATATGATTGGTGTTCACGTTTCCTCTGGAATTTCAAATGTCAGTGTTAGGCTTACTGATATGATTTCCAACAATTTTAATATGTACCGCTTCATGGATTCCCACTGCAAGTCTATCAGTTATGGAATTCCAAAATTTATGATTTTCGTTTTTGCTCTAGCCACTCCTAACTTAAATGTCTCTCCTCACATTAAGTTACCGGAGTTCTTCCATCTTGTTCTTTTCTGAAATGTCCATAATGAATAGAGAAACCCAGAAAAATACGAGAAGTTGTACATATAGTTCGTGTTGAAAACCCAGTTAGTAAGTCTAGTAACGTCATCAGTTTAATAGGATAGCCTTTAGTGAAAGATAAATGTAAATAACCTAAATATGTAACATTAAATGTTCGCATATTAGTCATAGCAATCAAGATCGTCAACACTAACGGTTTAACATTCAAGATTCATAGTAGTTTGAATACAGACTATTACTGTGTACACATCCTTGAATAAGACCTATGGCGGTTGGATATCAAACTGAATATGTAAATACCGAATAGAAATGATTCTGTAAAGATTAGATCAGAAAAATTATAATGGTATTAGCGAAAATAATTTCAGACATTTAGTAATTTAATCGACATTATTTAGCGAACAGGAAGAAATCGAATGTTGTGTGATTTGTGAGGGAAGAAGAACTGATACAAAAAGTGTATAAAAAATTTGTCATCAAAGAAGAAAAGAACGAAGTAGCTAAATGAAAGTTGAGATCTTAGAAAACATGATGAAGAGAGTAAAAGACATCAATATAGCTAGTTAAATAGACAGAGATATAAATAGTTGTATCAGAAAGGGAAAAAGGTAAACTAGGGAAGACTATTAGAGGAGATTGTTTAGGAAAAGAGCGCATTATAATAAGAAAATTCTATGCATACTGATAGTAATTCTGAATAAGAACAGTATATAAATATTCGTAAATAATTTTCAATAAGAAAATTGATTCAAGGCATTTCGGTCATGCAGAAGTGATTGAATGACTATTCCAGTCTCAGTTGACTGTCCCTAAAAATATCAACAGGGCAACCTCGAACCGTTCTATCATACATAGTTTTTCCCTAATTTGCATAGCATGAAAAGCTTTCAGCTACTTTTTTTATATGGGTTTGCTGAGGAGTTAATGTGAATATAACCGTAAACAGTAGCTACTTTTATCTAGTGGCATACAACAGACACAAGAATGTATTATTTTTTTAAATACGGATCGAATTTCTTGAAATATAGTAGGTTTTTTGGTAGCTGAATATATTTTATATAAACTATTTCGTCGTATTTAATCCTAGCAACCGTTGAGTAGAAAACATACTGTATTTTGTATTCATTATTCTCAACTACTGAGATGTATTAACCGACCATACAATATAGATTCTATGAATGTTGCTTCAGTAAGTCTACCAGCTTTACATTTGAGTTTTTAGAATTATGATAATATCCTTCGGGATTTTTTACTGTAAAAATTCGTCTACCAACTTGTCTGATTATAAATAAATTAATTATGTATATGCAACGCCTCTTTCAATATAAGAATACTGAATTTTACAGATTAAATAAAATCGTCACTTTGGCTCTCAAAGATACGGTAAAATCCAATGAAACATTCTTTATACATTCTTTATACATTCTTACATTACTGATACTGTGGATATATATATATAATGTACCCAAAGCAGTGGTTCTCATTCGGTGTCCATATGATCTCTGGGGGCTGTATAAGATTTTGTCGTTGAAATTTATGTGCAATAAATTGGTTAAGCTTCTACAATGCAAAAAATATTAAATGTTTTTGTACAATTCATGATAACATTTAATTAGAAAAGACTACAGGATTTTTTTTTAATTGGATAGCTCTGGGGTTCTGGTAGAGTAAAAAAGGAATTTTATCTCATTGCATTGCATAGTTATTCTTTGATTTCTTCGCGCAGGCTTTGGAGCAAGAAAGATATTTTTATGAGAATGGGTTGCTAACCCTGAGTATTTTACATGAAGTTATCATCCTCATTTGAATGATTATATGTCACCGAGATCTGACAGACAGATAGTCAGAGAGAGAGAGAGAGAGAGAGAGAGAGAGAGAGGAAAAGAAAAGTGAATGAAATCCAGGCAAAAAGAAAAAAATGGTTGAGAAACACTGATTTAAAGCAACAAACATTCACAAGTAACACAAACAACATTATATGCCTTAACGACTGCCTCTGGATGAGTTAGATAATTTAGTAATAGCCCCACACAAACAACTACATACACACAGTCATAACAAAGAAAGAGAGGGATATGACAATGACTTCATGTTTTACTGTTGACTGATTTTGTCAATTGTTTTGCTCGAATTTAGATCTTTAGCAGACGTATGATCAAAGCTCTCAATACATGACCATTCCATCTTATTTTTTGATAACCTATCGAGTACTACACTTTGTAATTTTCTCTCTTATTTTAAAATGGTAAGGGTAGTATGAATTTTAAGGAAATTTTATATGCTCTTCCTTTCTAAAAAGTTGAGCAACCTCAAAGTCCGTCATTGGTTTATAGTAGTAGTAGTAGTAGTAGTAGTAGTAGTAGTAGTAGTAGTAGTAGTAGTAGTAGTAGTAGTAGTAGTAACAGAGTGGGTTTAATAGAGAGGCAGTGTTTCAAAGTTACTATCAACACTATTTTGTGAAAAGTAGTTTGTATATAAATGTATTGAATGCTCTTTCTGTTAATGTTTGACTGTTTATACACACACACATACATTAATTGATATACACACACGCATACATATACAAACAAACTCAGACATACAGACACACCATTCACATGCATGAGATTTTCCGCGCCATTTGTGCTTCTGCGTGTGTGTAGTGGGGGTAGTTTGTAAGATTGAAATGTAAAAAGTAAGAATGCGATAAACGTTTTCTTATCACTATCTTATTTTTCCTTTAATTTCTTAATACTGCTGTTGCTGATTTACTCTCTACTACTACTACTGCTGCTGCTGCTCTTGCTACTGCTGCTTCTCCTGCTGCTGCTGCTACTACTACTACTACCACCACTACTATTACTACTACTACTACTACTACTACTACTACTACTACTATTACTACTACTATTGCGAACTAACGAGAGAAAGGGGTGGGATTGCTCGATCTGATAGAAATAACATTTAAAATCATCTGTAAACATATACTACCATTTTAGAATAGAAAAGTATTACTGAATAAGGTAGTTCTAGATAGATTACCTGAAAATAAGGTGGGATGATCACCAGTGAAGCACTTTGATCAAAGGCCTGCTTGAACAGACCTGACCTCGGGTTTAAGAACAACAACGACAACAACAGCAACTAATACTACTACTACTACTATTACTACTTCTGCTACCACTACTGCTGCTGCTGCCAAAGTTATTGTCAATATTGTTATTTTTATATACTCTGCTACTGCTACTGTTGTTACTATTTGCCATTTGAATAACTTGTTGGTATTTGAAGAAAACAGCAGATATATTTCAGTGAAACATTCTTATCTCTATCCACAGTCCGAGCGTGTTAGAATGTATTTAAACCTGTTGTGTAATATTAGAAGTAAAACAAATAACGGCCTACTTCCAAAGTTACCATTGAAATTCATCAGTCATCAATCGTCTAACCACATACGATCTAGGAAAAACATTTTAACTTATTGCCAAGGACACACTAATCAATAATCTAGGTAGAATTGCATTTTGGAATCAAGTACACTTTGGCTTGCAATTTCTCTTTGTCTCTTTCTCTTTCGCTCTCCTGCTTTCCCCCACACTATCTCCACGTGGATATGCACGCACATTCACACACACATACACATACATACTCACACACACACTCACAAACGCACACACATACACACGTGTATGTATGTGTGCGTGTGTGTACGAATATTGCATATATGTATGTATTCTCTAATTTTTCCGCTTCCTTTTCCATCTTTTCCTCTTTGATTCTATCCCTCTTCTGTTTGCCTGTTTCTCTTTCTCTCTCTTTCTCTTTCACACACACACACACAACAATAACAACAACAACACACAACACACGCACAGACACACAATGCCTTCTACTCTAACTAACTTTTACATACATCATTAATTCAGCAATTTCGGTATGTAATTAATTCTTGAGGACAGCGAAATCGGGAAGAGCTAAACAATGACTACTACTACTTCCATCACTACTACTATTACTACCACTACCACTACTATCACAACTGCTGCTACTGCTGCTGCTGCAGCAGCAGCATAATCAAAAGTAGCAGCAACGGCAATGCCAAGAGTAAGGTTCTGCAGGATCGCACGATCTGTTAGAAAACTCAACCAAATCTACCACGATTTGCATGCAACCGAATAAATTATGGAAAGGATAAAATAGATAATGTAGTATTGCAACTCCTAAAAAGAGGGGAAAATCATGGCTGGAAAGCCTATTCTTTCTTACAGGACTGTTGGATACTAACTAGTGTTAACCTGGGGCAAATCGACGGCGACAGTAGCAAAAGCAATAACTACAACTATGATATGAGTAAAACAATAATCAATAACAATTATAAATAGCAATATTTCAATATATTCACGCCATATCAATAGAGAGACTGTTAAGTTTATAAAGAGATTTCACAAATTCTACCAGGGAAAAATTATAAAAATACCTTTCAGTGATTTGAAGAATCGCTATTTTTAGAAAAAATATGTATATTATGTATGTGAAATACTGTTGTGTGTGGCTGTGTGCACGTACATACGTGTATGTATGGATGTGTGCTGTGTGCATGTGCATATATATATGGACGAGTGCTATGTGTGCATGCGTGCGTATATATGTAAGCATACATATGCATGCATGTAATTGTTATGGCATTTAGTGGTTATATGCAAGAATGAAATACAGGTGTTACCATGCATTATAACTTTTCATGAAGCATGCACATATATCCACATACATGCATGTATACATAGATGTATACAAACATAGATATATAATAATGTGGGGAGTTTAACAGGGAAAGGTGCATGTTATACAGTGAATAATCATTACACGATGTAGAACTAGACACATATACTGCATATGATAAAAAGTGACCGGAGCTGCACGGCAAAATTTACTGGACTGTCACCATATACATAAGCATTTATGTATATACTACAGGTCTCTCTCTATATTATTTCTTTACTACCCACAAGGGGCTAAACACAGAGGGGACAAACAAGGACAGACAAACGGATTAAGTCGATTACATCGACCCCAGTGGGTAACTGGTACTTATTTAATCGACCCCGAAAGGATGAAAGGCAAAGTCGACCTCGGCGGAATTTGAACTGAGGACGTAACGGCAGACGAAATACGGCTACGCATTTCGCCCGACGTGCTAACGTTTCTGCCAGCTCGCCGCTCTCTCTCTATATATACACACACACACACACATATATCTATACAATATATAATACATAAAGTATATATAATATATATATTATATATATAATATATAAATAATATATATATATATATATACATATATATATACATATATATATAAATATACGTATATATATATATATATATATTATATATATATATATATATATATAATATATATATATATATAGATATATATATATATATATATATATATATATATATGTATGTATGTATCTATACATATGCATATATGGGTACAGGACGTCACCAAGAGTAAACAACATGAAATACGAAAACAACGAGAGAAACAAATGTAAAACAGGACAAGTAACATAAAGAACGACCCTTCATCAGTTGTCGGCTGTCTATCTACTCCTCTTTTCGAGCAATGTATGTACACACCTGTATTATATATAAGCATGTTTACATATATGTATATATACATTTGTGGCGTAGATGTAGCTGTGTGGTAAGAAGCGTCCTTCACAACCGCATGGTTCCGGATTCAGTCCTATTGCATGGGCAAGTGTCTTCTAATATAGCATCTGATCGACCAAAGCCTTGTGAGTGAATTTGGTGGGTGGAAATTGAAAGAAGTCCGTAGTATATACTTATATATCTTTGTATGTGTATGTGTCTTAGTGTCTGTGTTTGTTCCCCACCTTGGTTTATAAACCGGTAAGGGTTTGCGTACGTCTCCAGCAAAAGAAACCGATAGAATGAGTTACAGACTTGAATTTTTTTTTTAATGAGTACCAGGGTCGATTCTTTCGGCTGAAAGTTCTAATGACTGCGTTCTAATGACTGAAACAAGTAAAAGATAAAAGATAAAATGTGTGTGCATATATACATACACATATATATATATATATATATATATATATGTATGTATGTATGTTTGTATGCATGTATGTATGTATGTATGTATGTATGAATGTATGTATATATGTGTGTGTATACACATGCATATATGTATATAAAAGAGGTATGTGTATGTATACGTATACATATGCATATATGTATGTACATAAGTGTACAACTATGTATATATATACGCACGTATGCATGTATGTAATAAAATGTATCAAAGAATTGTTTTTAGATTTTTCGGATTACTTTCGATTTTAGGTAACCACCATCCATGGAAGTACTTCATAAGGTAAATGCCTGGGTTATACATCTTAATCAATTTATCTACTAAAATACATACACACATATATATATTATATTTGTAAATACACACTAGCACACGCACACACACACACACACACACACACACACCATATTTAGTTCGTCCCGTTTTGCACCGCATTCTCATTGCATTGCATAGTTATTCTTTGATTTCTTCGCGCAGGCTTTGGAGCAAGAAAGATATTTTTATGAGAATGGGTTGCTAACCCTGAGTATTTTACATGAAGTTATCATCCTCATTTGAATGATTATATGTCACCGAGATCTGACAGACAGATAGTCAGAGAGAGAGAGAGAGAGAGGAAAAGAAAAGTGAATGAAATCCAGACTTTGTCTACATTGGGTGATTTGAAACTTGGAATTTGAACACAGAATGCAAAGTGCCGGAACAAACATTGCAAGGCGTTCGACTGACTGCCTAACGATTCTGCTAATTGACCATTCATACGGATATCTATCCAGCTCTCTCTCTCTCTCTCTCTCTCTCTTTCTCTCTTTCTCTCTCTCTCTCTCTTTTCTCTATCTCTCGCTCTAAGGGGTAGGTAATAGGAGAGATAGATGGATGAGTAGAAAAACAGACTGACAGACAGACAGACAAATAGATAGATAGATTGACTGATAGATACACTAGCGTTCAAATTTAACTACATAATTATATACCGTACGTAATTTTCCGAGGTGCTTGCATTTTTGTAAATGCATACTAAATGACGTATTTCTGTACTCATTTTCTCTGTTTTTCTAACTCTTTTTTCTAATTCATTTTCTCTGTTTTTCTTTTTTAATTTCGTTTGTTTTTTTCATTCAAATATTGCGGATTCTACTTTAAAAATTGGCAATGACAATTTCTATGCAACAACAATAAAAGAAGCGTAAAATGAATCTAGAAATATTAGAATAAATATATTAAGATCAATCAATCAAGTTCTATAATTAACTACATAAGCAAGTAAGATATTATTGACGTTGAAAAATAACTGAATCGTTCGATGGTTGCGGATGCCATCAGCCTATTTTTCTCATCCGTGGGAGTGTAGTAGAGAAAAATGTCGTTAATACTATTTATGGCCTGTCACTATACGCTTAATGCGCTTGCGTAGACGTACACACAAACGTAATTCCAATTGGATGCATAGACACACGCTCAAATAACAAATATATAGATATGTAGGCACATATATATTAATAAATGTATCTATTATATTTGTGAATGATTGAATATGTACATACATGCATACATATGTATGTATACACATACAAAGACATTCACGAGCGCATATATGCATGTATAAATACATATACTCCAGCATGGCCATAGCCTTAGGGCTGACACATGTAAAAGAATAAAAGAATATACATACACTCACATACATGCATACATACATACATAAATACATACATACATACACACATGAGTGTAAACATATGTATATACGCGTATGTGTGAGAGTATGTTTGCGTATGTTTTTATGCATATATTCTTATGTCACACACACACACACACACACACACATATATATATATATATATGAATACATACGCGCGCACACATACGCTAACATACGCAGTGACATTCATGCTAACACACCACACCTTACATCTATATATAAAACATAACCATTATCCACAAACTAGCATGCGGGTATGATTTGGTAGTGTGATCTATGATATTACACTCTTTATCCCAGTAGAAAATTTGAGATATCACAGTGAGTATCAATCGCGTGCACCAATTTTCGGCTGACACTTTGTGTGTGTGTATGTGCACATATACACGCACGCGCGCGTGTGCGCCCGCAAGTATATATATGTATACGTAAGTTGTTTTATGTTAGACGAATGAGAGAGAGAGAGACGTGTTCAATACAAGCAATCGGGCGTTCTGGCGCCCATGACAGACGATTCTTATCTGCCATGATCTATGTGTGGACTTTTATGCGCCAAGCGCCTATATGATGGAATCTCTCAAGGCTAATAACGAGTGCTCGGTGTTCTAACGAGGTATCCACGTTAAGTTAGATATAAAGATTACCTTTTGATATCAATACTGCTTCTGTCCCTAATGATCAATTTTTTACATCGAAAGTCTATCTCACAACTCGAGTTTCATGTAGCTGCGATCCTCAGGCGAGTTCTCATAACACTTACGCATGCTTTATCATAGATAGATAGATAGATAGATAGATAGATAGATAGATAGATAGATAGATAGATAGATAGATAGATAGATAGATAGATAGATAGATAGATAGATAGATGGATAGATAGATTATTTTTATATTTTGTTATCCTTATGTATTCATATACACATATATGGATATTTCTAATTTCCAACAACTGCATAGAACATGCATTTATTTACTGCTTTCGGAGTTTGCATATGTGGAGGAAAATATAGGAGTCAGTGTAAAATTTGTGCTTTATTGTGCTTTATATCTCTCTTTAAAACAGCAAGTTAATAGAACTGATAGCACGCCGGAATAAATACTTAGCGGCATTCCTTCCGGCTTTACATTCTGAGTTCAAATTTCACCGAGTTCGACTTTGCATTTCATCCTTTCGAAGTCGAGCACCGAGATCGATGTAATTGAATCACCCCCTTAAGTTTCATACCTTTTTGCCTATAAGTAAAAAGAATTATATTTCTTTTTGTAAATGGCTATAATCTCTATATTCGTATGTTGATTAATGTGGTTAAGTGATTTCATTAGTGTTTAATAAATGATGTAATCCCTTAACAAATGTTCAAACACACGCCTTTAATATCTCTATATATAAGTTTGACATGGGCGATTCTTTCTTGTCTTGAGATACGCGGTTAAACGGCTGGGGGGAATTGCGCGAAAAATTACACAAACATGTAGAATAATCCGGTGGCGATGCTGGTATTGTATTTTTTTCACAGCTCCCATGGTTACCGAGATAATCTACTATAATAATATTCATGTGTTTATGAATGCGAAAGGAAGAGGTGATAGATGAATAAAGAAGGAAGGGGTGATGCCATACTTAGTAGTGTACGCTGAAAAAATAAATCAAACAGCATTTCAACAGTGTGTGAAGCTATGTGTGTGTATGTAAAAGGGGGGAGGTATGGAAATGTGTGTGTGTGCGTATGCGCACGTAATGGAAGTGGGAAAGTTCATCTTTGTTCGCTTAGTATTTGAGTTTATTTTTTCATTTGGTTGAATCTTGGTTGTTTCTTTTGTTGGTCAGTTTTTTTAAAGCGTTTTGACAGAAAAAGTCATTCTAACATTGTGTTTTTAACGTAATCGTGCCCAAACAACTCAAATTCTTACAGAGAGCAGGTTTTACAGCCACATCATCCAAACCGACCGGGTGAAACCGGGCTAGTGTATATATGTCTAGTGGTGCGTGCCTTGCTATATCTACAAAACTAAATTAGAAGCAAGTTTACAATAAAAATAAACCAGAAGTGCATTATCTACCGTATAACATGCTTATCAAATGGTATTTCTTTCAATATCGTTTCAAGCTAATGCTTGTCCACAAATCAATTAAATGTGTTGTTTAAGGTCAATGGAGGTAATCCTTATTGCAGCTTTCTCAGATTCTTTATATATTTTTATAATTTTATATATTTTTTATTATTATAAACTGTATTTATCATTCTACATAGCCCAGTAATTCGTTTGACAATATATATTAATGTTTGTTTTTATGTTCAGTTATTATATAAACAATTTTGCATTAATCTGAAGGGTTAAGTCATACTTTTGTAGAGAACAAATTTATTATTAACAAGAGAAGTACTAACAGTGGCTTCGAAGTTTCGACCACCTAAGCCAACATCAGAGGATGATGCATTATAGTCTCTGTTGAGATAAGAAACATAACTGGGGTGGGGGGATCAGTTGAATGGTCATTAGGTTGTAGGGTTAGTTGTGACGGTGAGTTGTGACGGTGAGTTGTGACGGTGAGATGCTTTTGTTCAGAATTTGTTCATGTGTGTAGAATTTGTAAACAAGTGTGTATATTTAGGTGTTTCAGCTTGAAATTATAGAACTGTTTTTAGTGGTTCACAGAAAGAAAGTAGGCTGGGGGGTATTTATTAACTTTAGGTACTTTTAGTTTTATAGGATTTACTATTTTGATTTGGCAAGGTTTAGGACAGCGCTTGGAAACAGTAATTGGATGTGTCAGCATTTTTTGTAATGGAATTTTTAAGGGTTCACAAAGTAAGTAATTAGGTGGTATATTTTAGCTGGTCGGTAAGTTTCTTTACTCATTGTTGATATTATTTAGGATATTTCCTGTTAGTATTTGGAAGGTGGAAGTTATTAGACGTGCATTTCTTGGTGTTGTTAGCATAGAAGTATGTTCATGCTTTGCTTTGATATTCACAAAAGAGCGTGGGTGGGTGTAAAGGTTATTGGTCAGTGTATATATGTCTAGGGTTCTTTGTTCTGTAAACGCAAGAGTTGCAAAATACATTGTGCATTCAATAACCAATTGAAAAAGATAGCAAAAGAGGTACAATGATTAACACATACTGTATTAGCTTAACGCTTAAAGGATAGTAAAGATTTGTAAAGTGTCAGGCATTATTCATTCAACTGAAGAAAGAGAAAAACATAGGGAAGCGAGAGTTCGGAAAATATGTCAAAGGAAAAAGGAGAGAAAAGAAAAGAAAGGAAAGCGAGAAAATACTTGAAAAAGTAAAATTCTTTCCCTTCCTTTTAAGCGTTAAGCTCACTGTTTGCTAAAACTTGTTCCTCTTGTATTATCTTTTTCGTTTCTTTCAATTTTTATTACATTTGCAAAATATTCTTACAATTACGCGCACCTCAGATATACTTCACTGCTCCATGCACTGCACGTAATCGCCAACGATCTCCTCATCTCTTTCATATTTTTCGCTTTCTTCTTTTCCTTTTCTTTTCCGTTAATCTCTCATATTTTCTTCCTCACTACACCAATGCATTTTTCGATTTTGGAATAAAAGTATCAGCCTAAATTTTGCAACTTTTTTCGTTACTTTTAGGATTTAAGCTAATATAATATTTGTTAAAATTTAATTGTCTTCTTTTCTTTATTGTTCACTGCATTTACAATATATATGAAATAAGCACTTATACGTTGTGTATAATATCTATGTTGTGTGTGTGTATGTTTGTTTGAGTGTGTGTGTGTGTGTATGTGTTATGTATATTATAGTGAAGACGCATGGCTAAGTGGTTAGAGCGTCGGGCTCACAATTGTTATGTAGTGAGTTTGAATCCCGGACTGGGCTGTGTTGTGTTCTTGAGAAAGACACTTTATTTCACGTTACTTCAGTTCACTCAGCTGTAGAAACGAGTAGCGACGCCATTGGTGACAAGTTGTATCGGTCTTTGCCTTTCCCTGGGATAGCATCAGTGGCGTGGAGAAAAGAGACTGGTCTGCATAGGCAGCTGCCAATCTTCCATTCACAAACTTGCCCAGACTTGTGCCTCGGAGGATAACTTTCTAGGTGAAATCCCATGGTCGAACGAAGGGGTTTTTATATGTATGTTGTATACATTTAATTCGTAACATACCTGTATACATACATACATACATACATACATACATACATACATACATACATACATACATACATACATACATACATATATATATATATGTATATATATATATAATATTATACAATATTAACGTTTGTTTTTATGTCTAATTATAATAAAAGTAACTTTACATTACTCTATACTTTTGTAGAGTGCAAAATTCTTATTCTTATACAAGAATATCCTTGATAGTAACTTCAAAGTTCCGGCCAGCTAAGTGATTGGTATTACATTTGTTCCTTCATTGCGATTTTGTGAACAATACATGGTTCAGGAAATCATAAATATTAATACTATGTAATATTACAAGACATTATATGTGATGCATGGTAATTTCATTAAGCAAAGGTTAGAAAGTAATGGATCACGTTTGATATGTCGTAATATTACATAATTGCCATGTTCATGAGTTGTCTGAATTGTTAAAACGATCTTAACGAAGAAATAGATGTAATGCGTATACCTTTTTTACTTGGACCCTCTCTATTATACTCCACGACTTACAAATTTTCCCTGTGGCGATTTGCTCGATTAAAGGCGGTGCTCCAGCATGGCCGCAGTCAAATGACTGAAACAAGTAAAAGAGTAAAAAGAGTATATATATATATTCCGAACCCAAATACTTACCTCTCTTTAACCATCTCACACAGTCTCTTATGAAAGGATATCCATAATACCCCCAGAAGCATCTGTAAGACTATATCTATACCGTTTTCTCTTTAAAAGTCCTGAAAACTCCTCACAGCCTCGCCTACCTCATTTTGTGTAATATATATATATGTGTGTGTGAGAGAGTGTGGGCGCGTATATATATATAAATACATATTTATATATATAATCTTTATATATATATATATATATATATTATATATATTACATATATATAAAGATGTATATATATATAAACGTATATATATATATATAAATATTTATATATATATATTATATATATATATATATATATATATATATATATATATATATATATATATATAAATAGATATATTTATTATATATATAGTACGTTTAAATATTTGTTGTGCAAGATTTTTTATGTGAAGTCGTGTGTTGAAACAGATATTGTTATATTTCGGAATGGTCATATTGCCAGTTTAGCCAATAAAAACACACACACTATATATTTGGTGTTATTTTGCTTCAGTGTTATTTATTTTTTACATTAATCTTAATCTTATTTCGGTCAGAGTTCTTTCGTCACACTCCTGTGACCGCATCAGGATGCGGTCACAGGAGTGTGACGAAAGAACTCTGACCGAAATAAGATTAAGATTAATGTAAAAAATAAATAACACTGAAGCAAAATAACACCAAATATATAGTGCGTGTGTTTTTATTGGCTAAACTGGCAATATGACTATTCCGAAATATAACAATATATATATAAATATATGTGTGTATTTATATATATATATATATATATATACAGCACTTAAACTGGTGGCGTTTAGCCTTCGTATGAGGACTGCGATTACATTACATCATAATTGTGTTTTAAGTATTTTTCAGGACAATCTATCATTCAGTATTGATCGCAATGCTTCCTAAATCAACAGTTTCTAAATAGAATAAAGTCAAAATAGAATAATTTCATTTGAATTTAATATCAGATTTCGTATATTGACTTCTTCACTTCTGATCTTAGGAACCTGATCTAATCGCAAAATCTGTTTTTTTTTTTCTTTTTTACTTTATAATCGTTATATTCTATTTCTAGGAATGTGTGTTACCTTCATATTCCAAGATGGATAAATTTACCTATTAGTAATTGCTCTTTTGCCTCCCATTATTTTCATCAACATCCTTTCTTTCTTGCACTATTTTTAGATGTCTTATAATTAACTGCTGGGAATCTCAGTGTTTAAACACGATCAGTAGTGCAAGTACATTATTGGTGAAGATCTGCTCGAATAGCTTTCAACTTGGAGTTTATTCGATTATTCATTTGTGAGAACCCATGTTTATCCCACAATCTCATTACAACATATCAATAGTAATATTTTCCAAATTTAGTAACTTGTTACACTATGTTTTCAATCTAGCGGTCTTATATTACAAGGTGTGCTTGTTCATTTTCATTATTTAAATTAGCTGATGTTTCAGCAATCATTTTGTTATGATTGTTAGATTTTTTCAATTTGAGAACCTTACAAGATCATAGCGCTTCTCTTTTGTGTTGGACGAATTTATATAGTTTTCCACATTTATTCGCAACAATAATTTCATTTTTCAAAAACAGATATGGCTTTCTCATTACGCCTCTCGCCGTTTACATCTCGCTTATGATCTATGTAAACATACAACACTATAACTAAATTAATTATTTTAGTTTTCTCAATTCAACCATAAGCATTCATTCTCTTCACAACGTGAACCTCAGTTTACACTAAACAATGTTTCAATTATATTTTTATTAATTTTTATATACCTTTTACAGTTATTTTAGCTTTAATCAACTAGTTGTAGAAGGAAGGACATTACCAAAAAATTGTTTTAATGTCTCAGAAATTAGCAAGAGGAAGGGTGGAAGAGGGGAAGAAACAGGGTTATCATCATTGTGGAAACCCGACCGGAAGGCTTGCAACAGAATAGACTGTGCTGAAGACATCCAAGGTTTACGTAAATGTTTTTAACCATATAATGGTTAAAAAATTTCAGCATCTCATAGCAAGAAGAGTCTCTTTGACATTCACAGAGCTTTGGTTATTCAAAGTGTATCATAAACGGTATGTTATTTGGTTGAACCCAAACCCATGTAGTTGCAAAGTGAACGCCTGAATCTTACAGCTAAGAGGTTCTCACACAATCAAGTAGTATAAAGAGTAGAAGAAATTAACATAGTCGTTGTTTTCTATACCTTCTCAGAGACTGATGAAGCAGGTATACTTGATTCATTTTTAGTTATTTCCTTTTGAACATCTGCAGGCACGTGTTGAAATCAAAAACTAAACAAGACGGATATTTTATTGAGTTATAAAGAAGAAAGATTCCAGCACCGTTTTAAAAATGGAAGGTGCGTGGAGTCAGTTTAGGAATGAGATGACAAAACTATTTAATTCAAAAGAACAGGGCATGTTGTAGTAACAAGAAGTCGTTTATAAACTTTTAATTGACATTAATATAATGGATGTGCCAAATCAATTTTTATAAATTACCTTACCTATTTCATTCAAGTGTAATAAAGAAAATATAATATACTGCATTCAGCTATTTTTGTAATAAGTGAAAATTAATAAGAATTAAATAAAAGTGCAAATATAGGATATACTACGAATGCAATGGGAGTCAGAAGAATCTACACCAGCAACAATGATTATTGGTGAGTTTGAAGGGCATTGAAAAAGGGAGAGGCTTGCTTTGGCAAGTCATTTTGGGAAAAAAATGCTGGGATTTTTTATGGCTTCCAGACGAAAGAGAATTTCAAAGATTCATGTTTCATAGATCCATCAGGTAACATTGAGATTTGTGCATAATCTTCTTTTGTTCTGCGTTTCAATTATGAGGCAAACAACTACTCTAAATTATTAGAGAGCATACATTGCAGTTTTAATAAACTTGGATATAACGGGAGCATCAAAATCTGTTATCTCCATAGTCACTTGGATCACTTTCCACTAAAGGTTAGCGAGTTAAACAAAACAGCAATATTTTCTACGTGATATAAAAACAATGGAGAGAACTAACAGGGAAAATGACGCGGAGTTTGAACACTCATGAAAAGTCTATAAGTGAGTTATAATTACTTTTGATTGTGATACAGTAAAATCTAAACTGCACGCTGAAATAAATTGGTTTAGCAATATGTGGTTGTTTTAATTGCATGTAATATATATTGATGATGTGTTATTTTATTTTATCAAAATAGCGAATCATTAATTAATTAAAACTGATGGGGCAAAATTGGTGTTTATTGCATGCATTGCAAATATCTAATCTATGTTTGTGCAAAGAAACAGTTACCGAGTGATTGATTACAAACAAACACAGACCTATAAATATCCATGAGAGAAAACTCCATTTAACAAAAATAATCGACAATCAGACGACAGAAATAAAGATATTTAGAACTAATACTCAAAACGCTATAAAATAATAAGAAAATTTGCGCAGCACTATTTTCAAATTTTTCAGTTATAGCAGCATGATCCAATATAAATGCACTGATAGTGAAATAATAAGATTGGGCAGAAAACAAGAAAATTGGTGATGCCAAAATGTGAATATTTACAGGAAGTATTAATCTACGAGCGGAAGACAACTAACTACAATAAGACTTTTTATATATAAATCATTACAAAGAACTTATACAATATATTGCCGAAAATATGTCGGGCAATTAACAGAAATAGTTAAACAAGAGATAGTTTTCTCAATTTCCTGGGAGGCCAACAAATAAAGAAAATAATTAGAGTAGGGAAGGAGAGGGTAGAATAGGAAAGAGAGCTTATATAAAGAAATAAAGAAGGTTAATTATGTTAAATAAATGGCTGGGACATAGGAGAATTATGTGAATAATATGTTTGGCATCCAAGTGTCAGAATCTAGAGCAGAAAATATGCTTGTAGCAAAGTATCAATATTTACCTAGCAAGGTCTACTCGGACGCGTTATGTCTACAAAGAAACAATTAATTACATTATCTCCCATCGTTCACTCATTGAAAACCAACAAGTGAATAGCCTGAAGAAAACAACACAGTTGCTAGCTATGAAAAATATAAACTAGGCAAAAGCCTTGGCACAAAAATAAATAAGAATGTAACTATACATTACGTCTAAAAGTACAATACTCTATCATTTTACTTAAATCTGCTGGCTAAAACATATAATCAAATTTCCCATGTGTCATTGTTAAGAAACTAAGATTTCGGCTAAAATGCCTGTTTAAAGATATCTTTGTTTTAGTGGATGAAGTTATGTTTGACATAGCTGGAGACAAAATAAAATACTGCAAATGGGAATATGCTATCTTAGATTTAAAGTTACAAAACTATCTCTGTAACAATGGTTGTACTTCAACTTGTAATATAGGGATGAAATACACAAACCAGAAAATCACCATCTATTTAATGGGGAAAATAGCATTCTTGCTAAGTACTGAACGAAATTTTATGCACGTCATTGACTCACTAGCAAGATTGCGGGTCATCAAGATAGCCAAAACGGATTTTGTGTTGCTGATGTTGATGTTGCTGTGTGTCGTGCGTGTGCGCGCGTGCATGCTGCATGTGTATGTGTGTGTGCGCGCGCATGCGTCCTGCTTGTGCATATGTGTGTGTGTGCGTGCGGGCTGCTTGTGTGTGTGTGCATGCGTGTGTGTGCGCTATGTACTGCTTGTGTGTGTGTGTGTGTGTGTGTGTGTTTGTGTGTGTGTGTGTTTGTGTGTGTGTGTGTGTGTGTGTGTGTGTGTGTGTGTGTGTGTGTGTGTGTGTGTGTGTGTGTGTGTGTGTGTGTGTGTGTGTGTGTGTGCGCGTGTGTTTGGGTATTATTTCAAACAAAGACTATTTGAATATTTTGGACTGTCTACTCGTACCGGAATTTGATAACAACGTCGGCTTTTTTTTACAAATCCAGTTTTATTTTACTGTCTAATTGCAAGAGAATATTGAAGCTTTCTTACATGGGAACTACCCGATGAAGATATTCATTTAACTAAGTAAAACAAGAAACAGACAAAAAATGCAAACAAATTATTAATGAACATATACCAATAGGAGAAAATTTTTTTTTAAATATGACATTGCAAGAAGAAAAACAGACTGCACATTCAGCGTGAGGTGCAGTACTTTGGTATGGAGATCTTCTCTTATGAAAAAGAGGCTGTCTATCAGAAAGGCTAATGCCTGATTGATGAAGATGAGTCTGTTTCCTCAAAAAAATCAGCGAGTCTCAAGTGAAGAGGAGTCCACTTTCTGGCTGATTGAAATTATCACCAATGCTATTCAAAAGGTCAACAAAAAATAGAACACACTTATGAAATTAGCGTTAACAATCTGGATCGAACGGAAGATGGAACGATTGCTGTTGTTGTCGTTGTTGTTTGAGATGAGCATCGAAGAAGCTTTTCCTAATAGATCACACCCAATTTGGCAGACTTTGTATTGTGAGAACGATTTAAAAATGCCTAGAGACCCTAGCATTATTTTTGGAATAGTTTTAGGTGTATTTCTTATAGCTAACCTATTAGTTTTACAGAAATATTGTCTGTTATTCCAGTTTTACCAATTATAGATTGGATAACTACTTATATGCGATAATGTCTTTTATTCATCAGCAGCATAATTATTTGGCTTTTTCTATTCAATTATGCTCATAGTAGTCATTCATTGTCGTGAAATGAATTATTAATACACTATTACTTTTGTCATGAAAATTTGTTAGATATCTTAAACAGTCTATGATTTATTCACTGGGCGCAGTATTTTTGACTTCTTCACAATATAAGGACATGCTCAATATGTTGGTATATGAACTAGATTTGTCAGTAATTTGGAAGTCTCCATCCCAGATACTAGTATAAACATCACTTAGATCTATTTGTTGATATGAAAGTGATAAATATACTGTGCAGCATTCTGTTACTCACTGGGTATTCGTTTAAAGCAACAAAAATGAATTTAATATCTATAAATATATATGGTGGCATACGTACTAAGAAATTTGGTACTTTTCTGAAACAACAATACTTATTTCAAGACTTTCTTAAATTAACCAGTACAATGGCTTAGAAATATACATATCAAATTCTTCGAAGAAGAAAATACATGTTAATAATCTCGCAAGGATATGATGCACTTGGGTAAATAAAAAAAAGTACGTGGTGACGCCAGGCTGCACGAAATATAAAAGAACGTTCCTCAACGCCTGCGCACATATTTGTGTGCAATTTACATAGTGTAATATTAAATTAATGCCTGGTCTATACTTAGTTCTATCTTTATATTTTCCCCGCTGTGTATCAAATTGTTATATGTATAATCATTAACATTCTACCGTGACTTTATTAGTCATGCGCCTCTGGATGAATATATACATGATGAATACAAATAATTAATTGAAATGAAAAACATAATCACGTAAGTTGTGATGACAGATTAGCCGAGGGGATGGTTGATTGAACTGATTCCAATACGAGTCTACGTTTTTATTTTATCGCTCGGAGAGAAAGGAAAGATAAATTCGATCACGGAATTTACCTTTCATTCTTCAAAACTAGGGCCAACAGACGAAATATATGCTACTACTATTATTACTTGTAGCAGCAAGCCGGCGAGCTGGCAGAAACGTTAGCACACCGTGACAAATGCTTAGTGGTATTTCGTCTGCCGCTACGGTCTGAGTTCAAATTCCGCCGAGGTCGATTTTGCCTTTCATCCTTTCGGGATCGATTAAATAAGTAACAGTTACGCACTGGGGTCGATATAATCGACTTAATCCGTTTGTCCCTTCTGTGTTTAGCCCCTTGTGGGTAGTAAAGAAATAGGTATTTCCTCTGCCGCTACTTTCCAAGTTCAAATTCCGCCGAGGTCGACTTTGCTTTTCATCCTTTCGGAGTCGATGAAATAAATACCAGTTAAGCACTGAGGTCAATGTAATCGACTGGCCCTCTTCCCCACAAAATTTTCAAGGCCTTGTGCCTAGAGTAGAAATAATTATTACTTGTAGTTAGGAGGCGTGCTGGCAGAATCGTTAGCACCCCGGGACAAATGCTTAGCGGTATTTCGTCTGCCATTACATTCTGAGTTCAAATTCCGCCGAGGTCGACTTTGCCTTTCATCCTTTCGGGGTTGATTAAATAAGTAACAGTTACGCACTGGGGTCGATATAATCGACTTAATCCGTTTGTCTGTCCTTGTTTGTTCTCTCTGTGTTTAGCCCCTTGTGGGTAGTAAAGAAATAGGTCATTCGTCTGCTGCTACGTTCTGAGTTCAAATTCCGCCGAGGCTGGCTATGCCTTTCATCCTTTCGGGCTTGATAAATTAAGTACCAGGGTCGATGTAATTGACACGTCCTCTCCCCACTAAAAATGGCTGCCCTTGTGGCAAAATTTGAAACCATTGTTACTTGTAGTAGTACCTCGAAATATTAACCAAAATGATATTACTTGAAAATTAAAGGAAATTCTTTTCCTGTAAATGCATTTTTCTAAATACAATAGCAATTGGATCCACTATGGCGACCATAAAAATTTACCTAACCATAAACTTTATTAGTCAACAGTATTCATTACAGCCACCAGAAGCATTGTATTTATGAAAGAATCTGAATAATTGGCGATGGATCGTATTTTATCATTGGTCAGCTGGATCAGGACTGACCTGGAGCTACTTAATATTATAGTGAATTATAACTTAATTAACTTGTGCTATTTCGGACATTTGTGCAAAATGAGTGTGTTTATTTTTTTCTTTAACTGATTCAGTACAAGAAGGAGTTTATCATGCCCAGTTTAAAAATCGAAACCAAATTAAAAACACCCAAGACATCTATGTATTAGCGGGCATAGCAAGCAGTTCTATGAGTTTTCTTTGTTTTTGTCTGATTTTTTGTTGTGGTTCTCATTTTCTTATGTATTCTACATCAGAGACGAAATTATGCATAAAAATGACAAGAACATATCCCAAGCTGTGCAATAATCTGATTGAAGTTATAGTGTTGCAGTTGAAATTGAAAATATTTTCTGTAAATATAAATTGATTTCTTGTTTTCTAATATAGGCACAAGTCCACATATTTATAGGAGGAGTATTGCCAACTATATTGACCGAAAGGATGGAAGGCGAAGTTGAACTGGACAGGTTTTACTCTCAGAATAAAGGATCGGAACTGAATACTGCACCAATCCATCTGACTTTATAAATAAAAAGTTATCAATTCAAACTGGTATCGATTTGATCTATGGCAAAAATGAAACGAAATCAGTTTCATGTAAAAAGGAATTTGAGTTTCAATTTTGAATATGGCAGTCCGTTTCTGAAGGGATTCCTACTATTTACTTCTATTTTCTCTGCATGTAATCCTATTTCTCTGATATTTCATTTTAGTCAAGCTAAATTTAATAGCTTCTTCTTTTGTAACTTGTAATACTAAACCACATACAGAAAAAAAGGGGGATCTTAAAAAGCAAAGCAAAAATGTTTGATTTTTTCTTCTATATGTGTAAGTTAAACATAATTGTTAAAATACTGATGCATAACTTGTTGGTATATAGATATATTGGATAAGGTGGGGGTAATGGTGATTGGATAAGGTAATGGTAATGGTGATAGGACACAATAAAGAGAGCATGAGAAGGACCAAAATGTAAAACAAAGAACAAGAATATAAGAAATCAGACGTGAAGGACAAATAGAGCAGAGGTATGAATTATTCTGTATGTAACATATAAGATATAAAATGTCGATTTTGTTTCACTATGAATCTATTGTTTCTGTGATTGTTGTTGGTGGTGGAGGTTCCTGTGGGAGATGTGGTGATGTATACTGTGGAATATATATAGATGTGGTGGGAGATGTAGTAGTTTCTGTGGGAGATGTGGTGGTTACTATGGGAGATGTGGTATTGGTCGTTATCGTGGTTTGGTGGGGTAGGAAGAAGAAAAGAAAAGGAAAGATGGCAAGAAAAAAAGAAAAAGAAAAACTGACAACCCGGAAAGAAGAATAGTTCAACGGGATAAAATAGAAAAAAAGAAAAGAGAGATCAGAAAATATGAAGAAAAAGAAGAGTAACGAAAATAGGAGAGAGTAAAAAAGAATACGAATAAAAAACTACGATCCCAAATATTGGGAATGGTAATAATCAAGTTTGAATAACACGTACATTGGTCAAGTTTGAAACAAACACATATTGGAAGTAGAAGAATAAATATGATTTATATCTATCGTAGTGTTCAGGCAGATCAATATGAAACTTTCAAATAAATCTATGTAACATTTATGAATACATTTCTACTGTGAAATTCTGTATAAATCATTGTCTGAACTCTACCTCTCTGTCTCCTCCTCTCTCTCATTCACTCTCTCTCTCTCTCTCTCTCTCTCTCTCTCTCTCTCTTTGTCTTTCTTTCCCACTTTCTCCTTTTTCTGTCTCTTTCTCTTTTTCTCTTTTCTCTATAACACACACACAACTTCATACGCACTCTTCCTCGGTTCATCTATGTGTTTATATTTATCTATCAATCTCTTACACACACGCATATCTAAACATATATTCATGTGTATGTGTTACGTGTGTTTGTGTATGAATTGCTCGCATTGGTTTTCCTTAAAAAATGTTTTCACACTTATTAGTAATACATGTAAATGTAAATATGCATATTAGTAGGTCGCCGAATACTTCTTTTGTTTATTGTGATTGATCATTTATCAGGTTGAGCATAGTGTTATCACTAAATCCACCATTTAATATAAATATATAGTTCTACTATAGAAACAGTATAGGTGAATTGCTAAAGAAGTCATCTTCTCAATCACAAGGTTCCAAATCTAACACACTGAGTGAAATCTTGGACAAGTGTGTGTTGCCGAACTCTTGGATCAATCCGAGCCGAAAAAGAAATATTGATCTGAGAGAAACTACGTGGAAGCCTGTCGATTTGAACATGTAATTCAAAGGGCCAGGTTTGTCACGACTTATGTCACACTGATCTGCCTTGAAGTGTCTCTATAAATACTCAGCGACCATGTGCACATACGTATGCATGTGTGTATGCGTGTGTGTGTGTGTGTGTGTGTGTGTGCGTGTTTGTGTGTGTGTGTGTGCGTGTGTGTGCGTGCGTGTGTGCGTGTGTGTGTGTGTGCTCGCTCGCGCGTGTGTGTATATACTTTTACAAAGCTAATGATTCCCTTCGTCTCTACTCTGTATCACACTTGATGCAGTCGCTGAAGCAACAGCCAGTGACTTTTCGTCATCTGAAGAACTAACAAATAAATTTAAGAAATTCAGATTCGGTATAAACATTCAATCAAACTTAATTTATATGACGTAGAAATGATATCACATGTTTATATCACATGACGTAGAAATGATATCACATGTTTATATTTGAAGAGTTGATTCAACCACGTGTTTCAAAAAGACATCTGGCTAAGACTTTAAATATCAATTCAATCTAGCCTCACTAATATTATGACAATTTACTAAAAGTCTAAATAAAAATAACAATAATTATCCTTTCTATTATAAGTGCAAGGCCTGAAATTTGCGAGACAAGCCAGTCGATTACAACACCGCAGTACTTGACCCGAAAGGATGAAAGATAGAATTGACAATAATAAACAAGTAAAAGCGAAACTGCATACTAATCGATCCGTCATACCCGTTTGATTCCAAGATTGTAAAGAAAGAAGAAGAAAAACAAAAAAAAGTATAAACCTTTAAATTTTCAAATTGCAAGAATATGAGGTTGTGCATTGGGAACTGTAAGTAAAGTTAAAGACAAATGTTTGAAGATTGGAGTAGAAAGTCATATAGAGCTTCTACAGAAAGTTTACTTCTTAGGGAGAGGAAAGATTATCAGGAGGGTCTAAAGCACTTGAAGATGGTGGATTCCTAAGGTTACAGATGGTAATCCGCTACCCAAATAAATTCTGCCAGGAATAAGAACGAACCAGAGTGAAATCAATCATAATAATAATCATTTCTATTATAGGCACAAAGCCTGGGGGAAGGGAGTAGTCTATTACACTGACCCCAGTGTTTCACTGGCACTTAATTTATCGACCCCGAAAGGATGAAAGGCAAAGTTGACGTCAGGGGAAATAATAATAATAATAATAATAATAATAATAATAATAAGAAGAAGAAGAAGAAGAAGAAGAAGAAGAAGAAGAAGAAGAAGAAGAAGAAGAAGAAGAAGAAGTACTTAAAATGCACTCCAAAAGATGTACTATCAGACAACAGACATCTGAACAAAAGAAAATGTAAGATCGCCTGCTTTAACCAGAATTTCTCTCAAAATGCATTGCCCAACACCGCCTAAAATTTCGTTGCGTTAATCTGAAAATATTTCCTTTCGAAACAATACATCTAAAATACATTTAACAAAGTTAGTTTCTATGCAGATCTACACAGAATTAACAAACAAAGTTATTGCATTGTGCATCCATAGACACATGCCCAATCCAGCAGAAATTTGCTTTAGATAGCTATCATCCAACTAATTAGATAGTAAATACCCAACAGGACCATATGTCGAGAAGACGTCATAAGAAGAGTTGGTGGTGAAAGCAATTAAATGGACAATGGAGAAGCTCACAAATGCACGTCTTTCATAAGTGTTGCAAAGAAAACTCTGTATCAAATTTCGAATGAATTTTGAATTATAAGAATATTATTGACACAGTCATAACTTTGTAATTGCAACGATCAATGCCCATACTAACGACTAATTACTTTGAAAATAAGTTGATGAGTTTGAATAAATTCAGAAGAGGAAAGAGAACGTTTCGGGATAGAGCCTCCGTCTGAGAGGCATTCTTCTTTTTTTTTCATTTGAAAATGTATTTCATGTGAGATGTTTGACTTTATTTACTCCTCAACGCCGGACAGTTTCTATGATAAATGCTTGCCATTTTCTATTTTGCTTTCACCGCCGTTCGAAAACTCCACGGAACCAAGAAACAGTATCCAAATGTGGAAATGTGAATAACTTATTTTCGAAAAAGGAATTTTCCAGATGTGAATAGGAAACCGAGTTCTAGCACCACTAATAGTGGTATTTACGCGTATAGCTTAGATAATAAGATTAATACTAATAAACATATACACCACCTGCATTTTTGTCGTTCGGCAAGAATGAAAGACATTAATTGGCTTATACTCCCATGTGCTATGCAAATAAAAACTGGCTTACCTACGCCAATATTTAGAATTATAATTAAATACTTCGATCAGAACAGCAGTTATTCGGAAATTATTAATAGTATAATAATAAAGATAGGTTATTTTCACACGCATAACGTAGCTAGCATCCTTTCCACCCTAAGTAATTTTATTAGAAGAAGAAGAAGAAGAAAAAGAAGAAGAAGAAGAAGAAGAAGAATTAGAAGAAGAAGAAGAAGAAGAAGAAGAAGAAGAAGAAGAGAAGAAGAAGAAGAAGAAGAAGAAGAAGAAGAAGAAGAAGAAGAAGAAGAGAAGAAGAAGAAAGATAGGTTATTTTCTCACGCATAACGTAGCTAGCTTCCTTTCCACCCTAAGTAATTTTATTACTTACGGTGGAAAGGATGCTAGCTACGTTATGCGTGTGAAAATAACCTATCTTTATTATTCTACCATTAATAATTTCCGAATAACTGCTGTTCTGATCGAAGTATTTAATTATAATTCTAAATATTGTCGTAGCTAAGTCAGTTTTTATTTGCATAGCATATGGGAGTATAAGCCAATTAATGTATTTCATTCTGTAGAAATAATGATAATGCGCCCTTGTAAATACTTGTGAGAGAAAGGATGTAATTTACCAGTGCTCAGTCACAACACATTTTAGTAAAAAGATATACACAGGAGCTACCCAAAATGAAATGAAACGAAGACTATCCGCACAACAACACACTTTCAGAAACAGAAATAAGATTAACTCGACCGGATTAAGTAAATATATTTGGGAGCTTAAAGATAGAGATATTAAATTCGTTTTAGAATGGAAATTCCTCGCCTCCGCACCTTCGTACAAAGTAAGAAATAAGAAATGCCATCTGTGCATCAATG
>NC_042998.1:108547650-108582650 GCF_006345805.1 Octopus sinensis | reverse complement strand
GGTTTTAAAATGCAAGGGACATTTTCTTTTTTTCTGTCTCTGTCTCTTTTTTTTTTTACTCTTATGAGTTCTAAGTAGTTGATAGGAGCTAGTAGTAGTTTGATACGAATTCTTGTTTTTGATTGTTTAAGCAGTAGTAGTTGAGAAAGGAGGCGAAGAAGAAGAAGAAGAAGAAGAAGAAGAAGAAGAAGAAGAAGAAGAAGAAGAAGAAGAAAAGAAGAAGAAGAAGAAGAAGAAGGGGAAGAGGAGGAGGAGAATGAGAACAACAACAATGCGGGAGTGGTATGACAGTAGTAGGATGTTGGTGGAATCCTTTTAAATGGTCAAATGACATAAAAGGGACCCGTTGTGGTTGTAATAGTAGTGATTGGAATCGTTCTGAATAAATCCATGTGAAGTGCCTGTTCTGAATATATCATTTTTAATATTTGTGTGGGTATTATTCTAAGGCCCTTGTAATAGTGTCATTTGTGGTGGATACATTCCAAATGGGTTTGTATTTTGTGATAATGCGCTGACTACAGGTTGCATTGTCCCAGAATTGATAGAGGGGGGAATTTCTGAAGCACGTTTGTTTGTTATTGGCGCAAATGTCGATGTGTTTGCTGAATGCTATTTTTCTGTATTACCGAATTTTGATCTGGGATCTATGCAGAGCTATCCTTTGACGTAGACCGTTTTTGGTCTGGTATTTATCAAAAAAATGTTATGAGGATAAAAATAACCTTCTTTTCTGTAATGCTAATCAATAAAGCCACCTTTATTGTCCTTCATTGCTGACAACCTCTAAAACCTTGACAGTTGCCGGAAAGTTTGCATGCATAACACATGGAACTTCAGAAGGGTCTGCACATAACCATATGTCATTTCTTCTGTTAACTTTGTGATCTTGGTCGAAGTTTTTCTCGTTTGAGAAAAAACAAATTAAAACTTCTGCCGGAGCCTTTTAGATCTCATTTAGTAATTTTATTTTGCTTTTTCTGACAAACTGACCTTTCTTCATCATATAAGACATATCCGATGTCTTCGTGGACAACAATTCTGAGTGTTCTTTTTGACACATGGAGATCTTTTGCAACTGACCTCATGAACTTTCTGGCATTGTAATCAATGATCTCTTGAACTTGGATAAATTATAGCCACAATAACAGCATATGTATACATTTATGTATGTGTGTGCGTGTTTGCCCCTCCCCCACCGCCATCACTTGATAACATATGCTGGTGTGTTTATGTACCCGTAACAGTATTTAGGCACTGATTTTTCATTAATTTATAAATGCACATTTTTAAACGTAATTGTATTTCAACTTTTATTTCTAGTTTACATTTTCCATTACTTATGTTCGAACTTCATTCATGTTGTATGACTCACCGGCATTCTTCCTACAGGTATGTCATATGTATGCTCACACATACACACTGTAGTAAAATATGACATAATGATATCAAACCTATATAGAACATACTACCTTAAATATTGCGTGTTCTCATTAGTTTATATATATATATATATCTTTTTTTTACTCTTTCTATTTGTTTCAGTCATTTGACTGCGGCCATGCTGGAGCACCACCTTTTAATCGAGCAACTATTTGTGGTTTCCTGTACTCATATATATATATATACATATATATGCATGTATATATACATGTAGATGTAGGTACGTACATATATGTATGTATGTATGCATATATTTTATTTATTAAATTATTGTATGACTGAGCCCCCTCGCGTCGTTTCGTTTCTTTTCTTTTCTTCAAGTAAGTTTTTATATATAATTATGACGCGAAACTCTGTAACCCTTTACTTGACCTTCCCTTCCTTCCTGTCTGTATTCCACTTTGCCTGTCTCTCTCCTTCTTATTTTCACCCTTTCTGATTTCCTTTCCTCTCTATCTCTCTCTCTCTCTCACTGCCGAGTCTACCAAATTCCTTTCGCTGGCGGCCTTCTACAAGTCAACACGACTTTTTTCTTGCGCTCTGAATTTTTCCATCGTCTAGGCTTAAAAAAGGCCCTCAATGTTGGTTTCTTTGTCCTGTTTTTATTCTTTATGTATACTGTATTTTTTTTGTATTTGTATTTTTATTTGTATTTTTATTTGTATTGCTTTTACATCCTGTTCTTGTCACATTTTTTTCTTTCCTTGTTTTTACCCATCTGCAAAGGAATTTTATTTAATTCTTTTGCAGGAAGGACTTGTTCGGCGGGTCGTGTTCTGTCCTTACCTTCGAAACACGCATGGAGTCGAACCAGGGACAGCTGATGAAGGGGAATATTCCTTGTATTGTTTGTCTTGTAGTCTGTTTTTTCGTTGTTAAAAAAAGTCCGTTTCCAAGTTTGTTTTTATGTTTTCGTTTCTCGTTGAGTTCTACGTCTATTTGTGGTGTCCTGTACTCATATATATATACATATATATGCATGTATATATACATGTAGATGTAGGTACGTACATATATGTATGCATATATGCATGTATTTTATTTATTAAATTATTGTATGACTGAGCGCCCTCGCGTCGTTTCGTTTCTTTTCTTTTCTCCAAGTAAGTTTTATATATATATATATATATTATATTATATTATATTATATTATATTATATTATATTATATTATATTATATATTTGTAAATTAGCCAACTAAGTGTGGCGTCCTATATAGGACATTGTTACTGATGTATATAGCCCTAGGAAGATATTTCCTCCAGCTGGCTAAGGACACACATTCTGTGACTGATTAGTATTTGCGTTGGGAGGTCATCGCTCCCATATCTAGCCTTACGTGATATACACGGACTCCAGTTTCTGGGAGGTTACCCGTCCTCAGCGTGTGTTAATCCCCAGCTAGTGATGGAAGCTCATTCTACTCGCAAATTACTATATATTTTTCTACCGACTCACTGTCGCTGATCTCGTAGAAGAGAGAAAATGTTATATTAAATCTCTGGACGAGATATAAGCAGTAGCAGTACGGAACCGTAACATATATTTGCCACCTAAGTGTGACGTCCTATATAGGACAGCGCTACTGATGCTTATAGCCCGAGGAAGACATCTCCTCCAGATGCCTTCGGAAAGAGTCAGAAGTGAATATCGGAGGATTTCTAAGACTTCACCAACCCCAATTTCTGATCTCCTAATTCCCCCGATTATCGTTCCATGGATGTGTGGGGTGCGCAATTAAAAAATATATCAAGGCCGAGCAGCTGACCAAGGTCAAGATGCTCGAAGTTGTTCTCAGTGGTATATTTAGGAACATATACGCCAGGTTCCGGGACCCTCTCAGTTGGTGGCAACTGATATCAATAATACGAGTAAACTTTTATCCCCCAGATATATCTAGTATTTGATATTGTTTTGATTTTGTACAATACTTTTATTTATGGATCGGATATTTTGTTTCTTTTCCATATATGCAATCTAGAATTTAACCTGAACACCCTTTATGTATGTATGTATGTATATATGTATGTATGTATGTATGTATGTATGTATGTATGTATGTATGTATGTATGTATGTATGTTTGTATTACGAGGTCTGATCAATAGGTATCCGATCTATTGCCATAGTAACGAAGTTAAAAGATGCAAAGTGAAAACGGTTGGCAAATATTGACCTTGTACTCTGCTGTGCTTGCTCACTAAGTTTTAACATTCTAGCTTACTTCTACTGTTTACAGCAGTACTAGGAAAGAAGGTGTGTAGCGTGTAATTGTCGCATTGACCATGAGGAAGTTGTCATGGGGATACCTACATAGAGGCCTACGCAAAATTGGAGAAAGTGTATGGAGAAGAATGTACGAGGCGCACATAAATGTACGAATAGTTCAGACGTTTCCAAGATGGCCGAAAAAGTGTCGATATTGACGACCTTCTGGGAGACCTGCGACCAGCATGACTGAGGAAAACATCGCAGATGTGTGTACAGCTGTGAGGGAAAATCGTCGAATCAGCATCCATGAGTTATCAGAGAATGTTCAGATTAGTTACGGCTTACTTCAGTTCATTATCACTGAAGATTTACGAAAACTCGGTTTCAGTTGCATAAGATCTATTTGAAAACATTGCGTAGGCCTCTGAGCGTGTATAGCCAAACTTTTGGCAAAATTTGATGCAGATTCTCTGCAACTTTCTGTCATTGTCAATGCGACGATCAGACGCTACACACCTTCGTTTTAGCACTCCTGTAAACAACGGAAGTGAGCTAGAATGCTAAAACTTAGCGCACATATACAACAGAGTTTAAGGTGAATCTATGCCAAGCAGTTTTATTTTGCATGCATTAGCTTCGTTAATATGGCAACAGATCGGATACTTATTGTAGGTACATACATACATACATACATATATATGTAACGTGCACGTACAACTTACATACAAGCATACATACATATACATACATACATACATACATACATACATACATACATACATACATACATACATACATATATATATACATCCCACACACACACACATATATATGTATGTATGTATGTATATATATATATATATATATATATATATATAGATATATATATATATATATATATATATATATATATATATATATATATATATATATATATGGTGCGAAACTGAGTTTGGGTGATAACTGATCAAGAATTAGAGACCTTCTGTGTCTGTCTCGCTTCTGGTTGTACACTCAGTATACGTATACGTCTTTATCTGTCGTTGATTATTTACAATACATTTTTCATTTATTATATATATGTATATATATATTTAGGGTTCAGTTAACTGGACCCTAATTATAATTATGTGAATAATTTTACCTATAAAGGTTATTTTAACGTACCGATCTACTTGGTAAAATTGTTAATTAATTGATTAATTAATTAATTGATTTAATTAATTAATTGATTTAATTGATCAATTTTACCCTTCTATTATTAATATATATATATATATATGGAGGGAGAGAGAAAAAGAGAGAGAATTAGATAGATAGATAGATAGATAGATAGATAGATAGATGATAGATAGATAGATAGATAGATAGATAGATAGATAGATAGATAGACAGATAGACAGATAGATAGATAGATAGATAGATAGATAGATAGATAGATAGATAGATAGATAGATAGTTAGATAGTTAGATAGATAGATAGATAGATAGATATATATATAGATAGATAGATAGATAGATAGATAGATAGATAGATAGATAGATAGATAGATAGATAGATAGATAGATAGATAGATAAATAGATAGATATGAATATATGTATGTATGCATGTATATACATATGCATGTATGTCATTATTCATTTTATTTCAAGATGTCTTGCCAGTAGTACGAGAGACCGGTTTCTAGCCTAAATCCAAGGTTCATTCATTGGAATTTCAACATCAACAACAGTGTATTTTTATATGTATGTGTGCATATATGTATGCATATATGCATGTATGCATGTATGTATGTATGCATGTATGTATACATATGCAGAGAATGGCATTGGACATTTTGGAGATGTTTAGTTTGTGCTAGCTATCATGGAGCTCCCACATCCTTGAGCTTGCGACTCATGTTGTCACCAGACACCTTGCTCCGGTTTGTCTCTGGATAATGTCAAAGTGGAGAGGGTCTATGAGGTGTCATGCAAGCCTTATTGAACCTAAAACTCTGCACAGGTATTGCTGACCTTTGTTCGGTATGTGCTGCTTTTTTCCTTATATATATGTTCATTTTATTTTCAATATATATGTATCATTTTTAGTATATATTTATATATTTATATTTATTTGTTTTAGTATATTTTTATTTTATTTTTATTCGGAAGTCCGGTGGCGATGGGTTGGAAGCGTGTAGTCAGCGACCTGCACGTAGGCGGTCCATGCTAAATATAAGTCGTCTTCTTGTCCCCTAGGACAGCGGTAGGATTCGGTTGCTGCATGGGTGCTCATCCGGAGGCCGGGGAGGTTCTCGAAAAGGTAAACCAAAAATTGCCTGTCTTTCTATATCTGGTCAGTTTAGCACGCCTGGCGGATGTCCATCCTGCGCTCGAAAAACAAAGACACTTTTATTTACAAAATCTGGATGGAACTTGAACATTTCATGTTGGAACGTGCGCACTCTGTTGGATAACAATAGTGACTGTAGGCCTGAAAGGGTCACTGCACTTTGCTCACGTGCTTAACCGTTATAACATTGGTATAGGTGCACTTTCAGATACTCGTATAGGGGGTGATGGTCAGCTTTCGGAAGGCTAGGCAGAAAGAGGAGCGCAGAGAGGCTGGTGTTGGCTTTGCAGTTCGATCTGATACACTAAAGAAGTTGGAGGAGCTTCCTGTTCCTATAAATGAACGTCGGGCGTTTTGCTACTCTAATGAGTGCTCATGCACCTACGTTGTGTTGAAGATAAAACTATTTTTTATATCCAGCTGAGAGCTATACTTAGGAAAATCCGCAATTTTGATAAAGTCATTCTACTGGGGTATTTCAATGACAGGATTGGAACAGACTGGCTAACATGGGACTCTCTAGGACGTTTTGGTGTAGGGAAAATGAATAGCAATTGTCTCATGCTGCTGGAGCTTTGCGATGAACATAGGTTTTACATCGCAAGCACTAATTTTATGCACAAAGGTGATCATACAACAACGTGGATGCATTCAAGGTCTAAAGTTTGGCACTTGCTGGATAATGTCATCATCTGCAAGTGTGACATCTATGACTTTTGTTATGTTAAGTCCTTTCATTGATCGAAATGCTGGACAGACCACAATCTGGTGCGTGCAAAGTTCCGGATGATGATTCGAGGGAAAGAGAGAAGAGGTCCAATCGCCATTCCTCGGTATCTGAATATCCACAATTTATATGTTGTTGTGTTGAGGAAAGAACTTCAGACTCACTTGTCCAGCATTGAAAGTACTCCAGTATGGGAAGATTTTCGAGACCGGGTTCTTCGATATTCTGCTGAAACACTGTTATATACTACTGCCAGACACAGAGACTGGTTTGATGAAAATGATACTGAAGTTCAGCGAATATTGGCTGTAAAGCGCCATGCCCACAATGTATTGCTGAAAAGAGGACTTTCATCTGTGCAGCGAAATTTAGCACTTGTCCACTATAGCAGTGTAAAATCACTACTGCAGCGATCTCTCAGGAAGATGCAGAAAACTTAGTGGGAGGATCTTGCTCGTGATGTTCAGGTTGCTGCTGATGCAAATGACAGCAAGAAGATTTACCATCATATGAAGTAAATTTATGGGCCTAAGTGCTCCACATCAGCTCCTTTGCTTTCCAAGGAGACTTCTCTATTTACTAAATCAACAGAAATCACAGGTCGCTGGATTGAACACGTCTATGAAATCCAAAACCATGAGTCAATTCTGGATGAAACAGTGATTGATACTATGCAAGAAAGACCTATCATTGGCTCCTTAAATTCCATGCCCTAAATAGATGAGGTAATGACAACAATACGTAAATTGAATCTTGGTAGGGCATCTGGAAAGGATGGAATTTGTGCTGAGGCCTTGCGATTTGGTCGTGATTACATCATACAGGCCCTTCATGAACTTATTAGTGCAGTCTGGAGGGAGAGTGCAATGCTTAATGATTGGATGGATGCAATTCTCCTTCCTCTCTATAAAGAAAGAGGAGCCAGAACAATGTGTGGTAATTACAGAGATATTGCTCTACTATCAGCTGCTGGCAAAGTTCTGGCAAAAACTATTCTTACCCACCTGAATGGGTGTCTCATAAACGATGTCCTATCTGAATCTCAATGTGGCTTCCGATCTGGTAGGGGGACAATAGATATGATTTTCAGAGCAAGACAGGTGCAGGAGAAATGCTATGAGCAGAATATGGATCTTGTTCAGGTATTCATTGATACTGTAAATAGGGTCTTGCTATGGAAGATATTTGGCAAATTTGGATGCCCGGATCACTTTGTATCTATAATTAAATCATTTTATGATGGGATGGAGAATTGGGTCAACGTTGGTGGTGGCTTACCGGCACCCATACCTGTGGAAAATGGTGTCAAGGAAGGGGACATCCTTGCCCCAACTCTCTTTTCTTTGTACTTTGCTGCTGCTTTTACTCATGCTTTTGTTAAAGTTACCTCTCTGGGAATATATGTCAGTTATCGATCTTCTCGTCACCTCTTTAATCTGCGCCGATTTGCTGCCAATTCAAAAGTTTTCCAGTCTCTTACTCCTGTCCTCCTTTATACAGTGGATGGCATTCAAATACTTATGGACCGTATTTCTGCTTCTTGCAAGGCATTTGGGCTCAGAATTAGCCTAGACAAGACTGCTGTAATGTTCTAGCCTGCACCATAAAATCCATATGTGGAACCAGCTACCGTGGTTGAAGGAGCAATTCGGTAAGTGGTAGACAAGTTTGTCTACCTGGGCAGCACAGTCAGCCGTTCTTGTTCCCTGGATGATGAAATATCGTTCAGGTAGCAGATAGCAACTGATTCCTTCAGGTCTCTTCAGTCTCGTGTCTGGTTCCAGCATGTCATCACAAAGCAAACAAAAATTGCTGTGTACCGTGCATATGTACTGACATCGCACCTTTACTCATGTGAGACATGATCCTTTACAAACGTCATGTAAGGGTCCTTGAACGCTTTCATCAGAGATGTCTCAGACACATTCTGAATCTTGGCTGGACCTTAAAAACTCCAGACACACGGTTCCTGAAGACAGTTGATATTTTGAGTATTGAAGCGATGAGGCACAAGCACCGGTTACGTTGGACTGGACACATTAGTAGAATAAAGGATAGCAGGATCCCTAAGCAGATGTTATATGAGGAACTTGTGGATGAAAAGAGTCCCCGGCTGAAACCAAGGCTGCGATTTAAGGACTGAGTAAAGTCCTCATTAAAGACCTGTGATACACAGAAGATTGACTGGGAGGGCAATGCCTGTCGTCGTCACAGATCGAGGAAGCAGGTTAAGGAGGGGGGGTCGACATTTTTGAGAGAGCACGTATTCTACATGAAGAACTTAAGCGTGCTGCTCGAAAGCGCACTGCTGGTGTAATGAATGGGGAAAGCTTTGTTTGCAACGTTTTCAGTCGTATATGCTTGTCAAGAGCAGGCCTCATTAACCACCAACGGAGCCGTAAATGCAAAATATAAGTTAGTCCCAGAGCGCACAATGTTCCTAAAGGTCATCATATCATTATATATGTATGTATGTATGTATGTATGTATGTATGTATGTATGTATGTATGTATGTATGCATGTATGTATGTATGTATTTATGTATGTATGCATGTTTTACGTATATATGTATGCATGCATGTATGTATGTATTATGTATGTGCTGATTTGTATGTTTTATGTATGTATTCTTATACATATAGTTTCATATCTAGACATGCACATATATATTTATGTGATAAACTTCTGGAAAGTTTTACAGATTTTCACAGTTCTAGTGATGTATTGAATCTTGTAGTCTTCGAATTAGCTTACTCCTTTCTGGTTTTGAGAAACCTAATTTCTCAAGATTAGTATTTAGGCAGTGTGTTACATATCCCAAGGCTCCAATAATTACAGGTATAAACATGGACTTGTAATCTGGATAGAGTAACTGCAGATTTCTTAATAGTTCAGCATAGAGGTTCTCTTTTTCACTGTCTTCAGCTTTATGTTAACATCCGCTTGGCAACTAATTTCCACAACTGTGCAGTTTCTCTTCTCTGTCACAAATCAATATATCAGGTCTGTGTATGTATGTATGTATGTATGCATGCCGTTGTTCAGTTATATTTCAATTTTTTTTGCCAATAGACAGAGCCGGGCTCCTACCTAGATCCAAGGCTCCTTCATTGGATTTTCAACATCAACAACAGGGTATTTTTGTTTATATGTATGTATGTATGTATGTATGTATGTATGTATGTATGTATGTATATGTATGGTTGAATTGAAAACAAATTAGTTCTGAAAGATCGAGGGGCAAATGTATTCCTCCGTCTACACGTCATATATTAAACTAAGAAACATGCCCAACAGCCATCTCTAAGAAATATCTCGTGTCTGTAAATGATGACGGGTGACGTAAATCTGCAAATCTTGTAACATTCCCGTACAATCGGCCGTTTTCCCTGCTTTCTTAGATATGCTTTTTCAGATCTCGGTCCTTTAAATTATGCCAGTTAATTAAGCATAAACTGCAAATAGTCTGTGTGGAACCTGTGAATTTAATGTCCAAATGGTACCAAAACTTGTTGGATGTCTTCCATCCTTCTGCGGTCATTATAGTAATTACCGGTCCAGCAATGATGTCAATTAAATCAATCCCTTCCCAACACCAAAATTGTCCAAATTAGAAAATTTTATTAGTATGTTGATGATGGTTAGAGTTGGATACTGACTAGATTTTGATACATTCTATTATACACCTTTATCTTTTAAATTTAAAATCCAACAAAGTTTGTTTTCGTTTTCCTCTCTATAGGGCTCATAAAATTCCAAATACCTTGGTCGAATAAATAGACTAACTTTTTCCCACGAAAATAATTATACCCTCGTGCTAATAGGAAAAAGAAAATCATTACTATGATTATTGTTATATCTATAAATACCATCGCTGCCATTGTCGCATGCTGATATATACCTTTCCCGAAATAGTTTAATTCAATCAATCGAACCTGTCGTCTTGTTTTGATGTCATGAAACAAAAAAGAATATAAGCATGTTGAAATCATTTAGAAGTGACATTTTCAAACGTATGTCTCTAATGCATGCAACAAACTTTTTTCACTGGATATGCTGATGTGTACTTATTGTTTTCTATTCTTTATACTTTATACCTTTATTAGATCAAATGTTTACTTCTGAAAGTTCGAATGTAGAAAACCATTTCCGCTGCTCTGAAAGTTAGGATATGAACGAGATAGCCAAGACATTGATGTTGATAATGTAGGTTAATTTTTGTGTAACTACTTTTCTCAACGTTTAAATGATAGCCTCTGATTTATCTCCTGACATTCAACACCCTCTACAGCAAATGTTAATGGAATTTCCTTTAACATAAATTGTAGAAACAGTTCTGTTTAATAGTAAATTTCAAAGAAGTATTGAATATGAAACAAATTACTGAATTTTTCCTTTTCTACATTTTTTATACTAGATTTCAAATACAATCATCGACGTCTTCCCCTTTCATTCAACCAGGATTAACTTTGATGCTCATCACGCTGAGTAAAAAAATGAGAACCAGCAACTGTATTGTGTGCGAGACGTTGGTTAAATTTCTCTCCTATAAATGCTACTCTCAGCCCATTTCCTAAAATAGCGACCTATCTGATGCCATTAGCCAATCGCTTTTTCTTCTATTTCAAATGTGATAGAATAGTGTACATTACTCACTCTATATCTTCTCTTTCTTGCTTTCTCAGTAACCTGAATACAGCTTCTGTAGAGCCAAACCACCCACAGATATGCTTCGTGCAGCACACACCTCTGATCTACGACCCTTTCAAAACTTCGGCGTAAAATTCCTAGCTAAATTCTTATTTATAAAGAAGAGAAGGATCCGCTGTCTCCCATTAATTGATAGAATGTTTCTAGTTACCGAAATTTTTCCATCTTCATGATCAAATTATTTCTGTCTTTGAAATCAACTAAGTGTCACTTTTATCGACATATGCGCAAGTGTAGTTGTATGGTAAGAAGTTTGCTTTCCAACCACATGATCCTGGGTTCAGTCCCATTGCATGACACCTTGGCCAAGTGTCCTCTACTATTCTACTCTAGCCGCATTGTGAGTGAATTATATACTGTTTATTTATTATCATATATCATTTATTTATTATTTCGTACTTAATTTAGTTGTAGGTAAATTTTTTATCATATCTTAAATTTTTTCGATATGGTATGATTTAAGAATATCTTTGTTGAATTGATACATGGTGGTTCTTCTCTACTTTACATATATTTAAAGGCTATCAGATGTTGCTACACATCGCTGGTCACAATGCGCTTCGCATTGTTTTAGCCTTCAAATGACGCCACCCCGCTTGCTAAGCGAGCAGGCCAATATATATATACTCTTACTCTCTTTTACTCTTTTACTTGTTTCAGTTATTTGACTGTGGCCATGATGGAGCACCGCCTTTCGTCGAGCAAATCGACCCCAGGACTTATTCGTTGTAAGCTAAGTTACGGGGACCTAAACACACCAGCATCGTTTGTCACACACACAGACACACAAACATATACACACACTCACATATATATATATATATACACATATATACGACATATATACGACAGGATTCTTTCAGTTTCCGTCTACCAAATCCACTCAGAAGGCTTTGGTCGGCCCAAGGCTATAGTAGAAGACACTTGCCCAAGATGCCACGCAGTGGGACTGAAGCCGGAACCATGTGGTTGGTGAGCAAGCTACTTACCACACAGCCACTCCTACGCCTATATATATATATATATATACATGTAGATGTAGGTAAGTACATATATGTTTGTATGTATGCATATATTTTTATTTATCACCTATATATATATATATATATATATATATATATACATGTTTATTTCATTATATGTTTATTTCATTTATTGTTTGCAATGTTCTCTCTCCCCCTCTCTCTTTCACAAACACACACACACATACACACATAGCAAAGCTAACAGATGGGCTGCTGATTTGAAATTTCTATTTGGCTTTGAGGGGAAGGTAAAATTTGACAAACGGCTGTTCTCTTTGTTGTTGGACTACCGCGATGTTTGTTTAAAAAAGAGAGATTATGACTAATAAAATAATGAAAGCAATATTTACTAAGCGAGTGAGCACTCTTATACGAAGAAATATACGAAGACCGGAGGGCGGTCTTTCTGCTAGTATATATGCATATATATATATATATATATATATATATATATATATATGGGAGGAAAGTTCACGAAAAAACAAAAGACGAAGACAGGTGGTGTACAAAACAAACAGATGTATTAGTATAAAGCTCAGGAATTGAAAAAGTCTTTTACGTTTCGAGCCTACGCTCTTCTACAGAAAGGGACACAGAAAAAAAAAAACAAGGAGAGAAAAAATGTGTGTAGTGGCTACCCATCTATCATGGTATATGTATGTATGTATATGTATGTGTGTGTGTGCGTATATGGATACAATTAAAACTTAAACTGAAAACCCAATTCACAAAAAAAAAAATCCAATTATGGAGGCTCTAATGGAATCTGCAACTCTAAAGGAGAGAAAAAATTGGAGTGAATACTAGGACGTGCAAATTTTACCTGCAAGGCAAATATTGGCGGTTTGCTCACCCGAGACCCCACCAAAATTGCAGGTGTCTTAAGGAGAAATACTTCCCTAACGAAAGGCACTAATCGTCTCCAAAAAGAAATTATGCAGATGCAGTGCGCTCTTCAGATGTGATACGGAAGGTAGCAGCTGAACAAGACTCTTTTTTGTGCATGCGCAAAAGATTATGCAGCAGCTGACCTGGCTACATCAAGCGCAAACACGGAACCTTACACACCACTGTGCAAGACCATCACAATCAACAGACATGGGATGCCCTCTCCTAACACCAACAGAGTAGTCACGCCAATAGTTTTACTACATATTGGAGGCCTGTTGCATTACAACAACAAATCAAAATCTTTTTCCTGATACCCTGCTACATGCAATCAAATCCTATGCATAGCACTCGTGGAAACTCATCTGAAGCCCATTTACAGAGGATGCAGAACTACACGTACCAAAATATACCATACTGCGAACAGACAGAAGGGAAAAAAGCCATTGTGGAGTTGCTGCATACATCTGTAAGGGCCTTACATCCCAGGTCCTACTGTCATACTCAAATTCAGCATGTGACACTCTAGTTGTATAAATAAGACAACACAATATAGTCATATGCAATACATATCGCCCGCCGGGTGCTCGAAACTACGTAGGCAAGTTTGAAGGTTGCCTCACATGAATATAAGAAACTGGAACATCACGTGAGTGTTTTTTCTTATGGGTGATTTCAACTTAACCAGTATCAAATGGCCTCAAGCTCTCAGGAAGGACTCATTGCAAACAAGCACAAGTGGAGTCCCTGCTCAACTTCGTCAATACCCTATTCATTGAGCAAGTTGTGCTCAGACCAACTAGGACGAATAACAGTTTGGATCTCTGCTTCACAAACAATATGGACATTGTTCATAATGTGAAAGTGACACCAACATTAGTTTCGGATCACAACATAGTAGAGCTGTCTACTATGTATGGACCAAAAGTAACAAGAGATATACAGCCTAAAGGAAGTACCCAAAATCTCTCCAATCTGAACTTCCACAAAGCAGACTGGAAATCGATCCAAAAAGAGATCCTCAGACAGGACAGGTCGAATTGTCTCTCCATACCAGTCATTGGCATGAAATCAGAATATTTTATGTCTGTTATGCAGTCAATATGCCAGAGCACAAGGCCAACACAAAAAGGAACAATATTTCAAGGGAAAGGAAGATCCTCATGGGACGACGGACGAAAGTTGCAAATCGCTTCTACCAACATCCCAAAAGTAGCGAAAGGTCCCACCTAAAAACAACACCGATGGAGATTGAAAACAGCATGCAACAATACTATGTGAGGAAGAGCACAGACACAGAAGCCTGGGTTATAGAAAACACCAAGTCAAACCAAAAGGCGTTCTTTTATTATGTCAAAGAAGCAGCTTCATTACGCTGCAAAATAAGATCCCTCTTCCAAAAGGATGGATCCCTCACAGATAGTCTACAGTGAGCTACTTAGTGACCAGTGCAAAAGTGTCTTTACCAACCTGTTGGATCAGACAAATGAACGAACCGATAGATTTCTTTGCCGCCTCACCTATAACCAGCGAGACAGTTACGATTGATTACATCGACATTAGTGAAGAAGATATACTACTAGACATAGATGAGGTGGACGCAAACTCAACTGCTGGTCCTGATGGTTTCCCAGCAATCCTCCTCAAATTGTGTAAGCGTGCCTTGGCGAAACCACTACAGATTCTCTTCCAGAGCTTTCTCGAAAATGGTAAGCTGCCATACAAACTGACGGAAGGAATAATATGCCCAATCTATTAAGGGGGAAGCAGATCAGATGCCAACAATTATAGGCCTATCTCTCTAACTTCACACATCAGCAAAGTCATAGAACGGATAGTCAGATGGAAATTAATCGCATTCCATGAAGAAAACGACTTGCTGAGTGATACCCAGCATGGCTTTCGACCAGGTAGGAGCTGCTTACAAGAAGGCCCAGCTTTTACAACACTATGACTGGGCGTTGAGGCAATTACTCAACAACTCAAATGCGGACGTAATATACTTTGACTTTGCAAAAGCTTTTGATGAAGTGGTTCATGGTATGTTATGCTACAAACTGCGTGATCCCGCCATAGATGGAAAACTTGGAGAGTGGTTGCATGACTTTCTGAAAGACAGAAGTTAGTCAGTAGTGGCCAATGGAGCCACCTCAAAGAAAAGACAAGTAGTGAGTGGCGTTCCACAGAGCACTGTTTTGGGGCCACTGCTTTTCATAGTGGCCCTCTCAAATATGCCCTGAGCTGCCCGGATTGCCACTCTTGCTACCTACACAGACGATATGAAATCCCGCAGAAAATACAGAACCCCAGTGATGTTGCACACCTGCAGCAGGAGTTGGACTCAATTTACAGATGGGCTGAGCACAATAATATACAGTTTCATGCTGGAAAAGTCTAGGTCCTGCGCTACAAGCACCCAACACTGAATATAAAACTTACAGGGTACACTGACCCACAAGGAATTACAATCCTAAAACCTAAATCAGTGAAAGACCTGGTTATCGATGTGAGTGGTGATACCTCTTTCCAAGTACGCATTACCAGCATGGCGCCAAAAGTGCAGACGTTTCGCAGGATGGATTTTTTTGAGACCCTTCAGAATCAGAGAGAAGGAAACCATGATGCTCCTCTGAAAGATATTCGTCCTGAGCTGTCTGGATTATTAATCCCAGCTATGATCACTCCACAGTGTAAAATTAACAGTGGACCTTGAAGTAATCCAGCAAAGCTTCACAAAGAAGATCGTCTCATTGCAACAGCTCAGCTACTGGTAGAGGCTGAAAGAGCTAAGACACTACTCCCTGGAACGAAGGTGGGAGAGATATGCAATAATATCCTGGAAGGGATTGAGCCAAATTTTGGCATTGAAAGCTACACAAATGCCAGAACAGGTCGACACTGCAATAGTGCCAAAGATCCCAGCAATACGATCCCGCTTCTAAACCAGTTACTGCAACAGCTTGGGTTTCAGGGTCCCACAGCTTTTTAATATTCTCCCAAGGAGCCTGACGGACCGACACGGAGTGGATGTAGGTGTTTTCAAATCAAAACTGGATCTCTTCCTGTCAAGAGTCCCAAATGAACCTACGTCACAGCAGGAGGTTCAAATCAGCGTAGCGACATCAAACTCCCTTCACCAAATGCCACATGTTAGAGGAGGCTCTCAATAATAACAGTGTAGCTAAACAGCGGTGCCCCAGCACGGCCACACCATTGAGCTAAAACTATTTATATATATATATATATATTTATAGATAGATAGATAGATAGATAGATAGATAGATAGATAAATACATACATACATTCATACATACATACATATTTACATATATGTATACATATATATATATACATACATACATACATACATACATACATACATACATACATACATACATACATACACACTTATATTTATGTATGTATGTATGTATATATGTATGTATGTATGTATGTATGTTGGTATGTATATGCAATGCATGCATACACTCATACATATCTGTATATACATATATGTATACGCATGTATCCTTGGAATTCGTTCGACAGGTTGAATGAGATACAAAGAGAACCCTGTTTTGGACTTATTTGAAATCACTTCGTTCCTTTTTTAAAAGATTCAGTCACTTTGAAAAATATCATTGATAAAGACACTTAATTCACTATACCTCTTCTGTATCGAGCAATTAATAAGTTACACTGAGAGGTGTTGAAGTACCAAGGAAGAACTACCGGGTGTTTTGTTAGTTTACAGAGAAGTTAACCTGTGGGCAGATGTGACGATAAATTGTCGTTCTCATTGAGAGTTACAAAATACTGCTTACAGACGTAAAAGGTGGAATTATTTCCAGATCATGACATCTACGCCTTAAGACTTCTTCAACTGTTAACAGGGGGCACCTAAATGCAGAATGTATTTTTAAATTTGATATTGGTAGAACCGAACCATAGATTAAGAGCATAGAACTATGCCTCAGTCTAAATATCTGCGAGGCACAAATTTTGCCACAACTCTTTTTATTCGCAATTCCTCGATCAAAATTCGTTGACAGGTGCTCCAGGACACGCCAGTCATAACAGTAAGTTCGTCAATTGTTCAGGTACGGTCCTGCAAAATCAGTTCACGAATTTCATGACGTTTTCATTCGTTCGGAAGGTCGACGGTCACCCTGAGTGAGGTTGGTCCTCCAGCTACAATTTACTATTCGTAAATCGTGAAAACCACTCGTACACTTGTAGTTTGCTCATGGCAGCAGCCTTCAAAGCTGTTTGAAGCATGACAGCTGTTTCGGCTACTGTTTGCCCCAGCAGAAAACATAATTTCCCCCAAGTACACTGTTCCTTCATTTCAGCATCGCAAAGATCGACGTACAGGGGAGAAGCACTGCAAAGCAAAGATGCACCACGTGGTAGTATGGCTCCACTGGACAACGCTGGTCTGCAGACTGATGCTTGAAGGTCACATCAAGTGGTTTCTTGCAGCGGAAGTCTGAACTACAGAGGGCTTGTCCCACCGAGAACGTTTCCGGTTACTTTTGGATACCTCCAACATATACATATACATACACGCACGCAGACACGCACATGCACGCACGCAATGCACACACATACATATACATATTTGAAGGCGCGAGGCTTAGTGGTTAGGGCATTCGGCTCACGATTGTAAGGTCGTGAGTTCTATTCCCTTGTGCAAGAGACTTTATTTCACGTTGCTCCAATCCACTCAGCTGGCAAAAATGAGTTGTACCTGTATTTCAAAGGGCCGGCCTTGACACACTCTGTGTCTCGCTGAATCTCTCTGAGAACTACGTTAGGGGTACGCGTGTCTGTGGATTGCTCAGTCACTTGCACGTTAATTTCACGAGCAAGCTGTTCCGTTGATCATATCAGCTGAGACCCTCGTCGCCATAACCGACGGAGTGCTCCAAATATATATATATATATATATATATATATATAATATATATATATATATATATATCATATCTATAAAAGGGAGGATGTGTGTGCGTGTGTGGGTGTGTGTGTGTGTGTGTGCACGTGATTGTAATTTATGCACATCCACAAATTAGCACGCATGTCGCTCAAATTTTAGGAGGATATTTGTCAACATCCTATCTGGGTTTTGGCAACTTATTTTTTCCCGGGGCACCCGCGGATAGGGTAAAAATATATTTTCAACCATAGCTTTTAACCATAACAAATATCAGCCATTGCTTTTGGATGGCGTCTAACAAAAATAAATAAGATAAAGGAAAGTGGAAGGAGGCAGAGAGTTTCACGGGAAAGACAAAGTGAGAGAGGGAGAGAGAGAGCCATTGCTTTTTTGACAGCGTCTAACAAGAATAAAATAAGATAAAGAAAAGTGGAAGAAGGAGGCAGAGAGTTTCACGGGAAAGACAAAGTGAGAGAGGGAGAGAGAGAGAGCCATTGCTTTTTTGCCAGCGTCTAACAAAAAAAGAATAAGATAAAGAAAAGTGGAAGAAGGAGGCAGAGAGTTTCACGGGAAAGACAAAGTGAGGGAGAGAGAGAGAGAGAGTAAGTGACTACGTTCATAAAAAATAAAATGTAAAATGTTTTGATTTTGTTTTTGAAAGGCACACTATATTTTATAATCATAGTATATATACTTTCTCACCCAACAATTACAATATATTTATTTATTTTAAATCGTTCATCTTTCTCCTGGGTGCGAAAGAGTTTTGATTTTATTTTACGCCGAGTAAAAAAGTGTTTTGTTGACAATCCATTTATTTAACAACAAAGAAACAAAGAGATGAGTAACAATTTGTCAGTGAATTACACAATATAAATGGGTACAATTTGCGAGGCTTCCACCACACCCCACTCCGTTTCACGGACCACAAAAAGGGTTTTCAGGCCAGAGTAGTTGATTCCATGCAAAAAAAACGATTTTTTTTCTTAGTGAAAATTGTGCGAGTGTTAATCTACAAATTTAACAACATTTTTTCCATTCATTTCTGTTTATGAACATTTATGCGGGCACAAAACATGCAATAAGTGTACGTACGTACGTGTGTGTATGTGTGTTCGTGTCTGTTGCCCATATATATTTATATTATATTATATATATATATAATATATGTATATATATATATATATATATATATATATATATATATATATATATATATATATATATATATATATATATGATAGAACTAATTTCAACGGATTTCGCCCAAATTTGACGTCTATATTACTTAGTTTGGTTTGAAATAAAGAACTTGATTAGCTTAATAATCGCAACTTAATCCCAGGTAAGGCCGGGTTATACTGCTAGTATAATGTGACCTCGTGTGTACCGTTGGCGATTTCTTTTCCTCTGTCTTCCCTTCTCTGGATCTTTCCTTCTTCTTTGTTTCCGACGAAGAGCTCCGCTCGAAACGTTAAACCCTCCTTCTTTCCTTCTTTCCTGAGCGTCCAGTAATACTATATTTGTTCCACGTCCTCGCGTTGTTGTGTTTTTTCTGCTTTCTTGTTTGGATTAACTTTATATATATATATATATATATATATATATATATATATATATATATATATATATATATATATATATATATATATTGTGGACTCTCCCGTCGTTAGAGATGGATAAGTACCTGCAATTTCTTGGTGAACAAATGATCACATAAGCTCTATCCCTCCATCAAATCGACATTACCTGTATAGGCGCACAAATTTACCACGCATCTAATTTTGAAATGATGGTGGAATAAATCAACCTGAAGTGTTTTGCTGAAGAGTACAACGCACCGCTCGATCTTGGAATCGGCGCTACGATCTTTCGATCATGTGTGCAACAACCTAACCTCTAGGCCATGCATGCTGCCTCTGTATGAGTGTGTGTGTGTATGTGTGTGTGTTTGTGTGTGTGTGTGCGCGTGAGTGTGTGTGTGTGTGTGCGTGTGTGTATGCATGCATATGTGCGTGTGTCAGTCTCTCTGTGTCTGTGTATGTGTGTGTGTGGATATTCTTCATTGACAATGTCTTATTACGCCAAAACCTGTCCGTAACTTTAACTAATCGACTTTATAAATTAGAATATTCTTCAATCTACATTGTTATTATGGTTTTGATCAACTTATCCCTTTTGATTTTTCACATTTGCTTGTTGCTTTTAGGTTCTAAGCATCACTAGAAGTAGTATTTCTCCACTAATCACTAGAAAAATGTTGGTCGATTGATGTTCATTTATGTTAAAGTACCAAATCTTCAACTATTTACTATTGAGATGCTATAAAGCTAATTTTCTAATTATAACCTAAAATTATATACTTAAATTGTTTTACAATATTATTGATATCTACTTTAGGTCAATTTTTAAAATTTGAACCTATTCCGAGTGTCTGTATTCCTATTTTAATTTGACATTGCATTTTGTGCATCGTTGGTTACAGGTATATAAACGCCAATCTTGTTTCAGTGCATTTATGATAGTGAGAGTGATAAAGAAGTAAATCGAACGGAATGAATACAATGGTTTATTTTTTTATGTATTTATTCGATAGCACCAATTTATCAATTCTCTTGCTGATGCTTTCATCTTTTGGTGATATTCCTCGACAAAAAACAAACACGTTTTCACGCACGTCTGCATCCTCGGCGAGCTTCCACACTGATTTTATATACCAAATATCTATCGCAATACATTGATCAGCTCGAGATGATGGTAGAAGATAATTGCACAAGGTACCGTGCAGTATGTGATCCACGAGTGTCCTCACTGAACAACGATCTAGTGTAAGAATTGCGTTCAGTTGCCCTGTCTGAAGATAAATTTCCTTACTTTCGCCAGTTACAGAAGCCCCGAGAAGGGACATAGGAATTGTTGCCTCTCTTTTTAATAACCTCTAAAAGTTAAAAGATGTTCCCGACACTTTATTTTTATTTTTATTTTTTAGATTTTTACAATTATAAAGTGATCTTTTATTTTTCAAATACATTTATTATTTGATTGGCAAAAAATCGGTAGAACATGGAACGACCTTGGTGACATTTTTGCTCTGAACATAAAAGGTCTGAATTTAATGCCATAAAAGACACCTTTGCTCTTCATCTTTCTGGAATCGATAAAATGAAGTACGAGTTAAGTACAGGAGACTATATATATTCGACTATTATCCACCCTCAATTTGAGGCCCTGTGCCTAAATTAGTGATTACTAGTAATGTTGTTTTTATTGCTCAATTCGGAAAAGTTCATCGTTTCAGTTGATCGTTTTATTTCAGTCATCTATATTTTTTCTTGTTTTTGTTTTCCTGCACAATATTTCTTGTTTTTATTGCTGTTCTTTTTTGCTGTTTTATTATTAGCTATTGTTATTGTTATATTATGGAATATAATGTTAGATTAAAGATTAAAATAGCAATTGCCAGTAATTCTTAATTTCAGATTCATGGCCGAAAATTATTTTGATATTCAAAATGTAGGTCAGTGAAAATGACCAGTGAAGCAAATTACCGGTTTAATCTTCTTTATCCCTGCCTAATTGATATAATATCTTTGGTGACGTACCTTTCATCCCTTCCAGATTGACAAAAACAGCTACGAGCAATATACTGGAACAGATTCTCATCTACAAGCATCTCTCCATGTGTATTTTCTAAAGAAAATTTACATTTTAACCATTACTTCGTTATGTTCCCATGTTCATATGATATTGCTTGGATCGGCAGCGAGAAACATTATTACAAACAATATTTCTAAAGTGTTGATCCTGTTAAATGTGCTGTTTTTCATACTATGTTGTTGTTCGCGTTGTTGCTATCGTTGTTACTATAACTATTTGTATTCATTCCCTAAATTGACAAGCGGCAACACCCTCTAGGGGAGCTGTAATGCTTACTTTAACCACACTGAGGGCGATTTCACCGATCCTGACAGCGTTCTAAGGCCATAAGTATAACCTCTTCCTCCGAATTAAAAATAAAAGACTGAAAAATGGTAGTTTTAACTGATTGGGAAATATTCAGCTGATTCTATCTACCACCCTATAGTTATTATTTATATTATGATGGCAATGAAACAAAGAGTTTATTTAAATCACTGATAAATACTCTGATGTATGAAACTCTTTGTTCCGCTACACTGTATTCAATTCGTGCAGGGATTAGTTATCTGTTCTTGACTTCGGTCGTTAAAATTAGTATCATCAAAAATAGTTGGGAAAATCTGTATAAACATCTATATATTTTGCCATATCAAAAGAATTCACTATTAATTCACTGCCGCTACAGATGATGATGATGATGATGATGGAGAAGGAGGAAGTGGATTGGTAATTGGTGATATACTGTCGAAATTTTCAGCATTGGTGCTTTTGTAGCAGTTGACGACAATGACAATGACGACATGGACGACGAGGTCAGTGACGATGACATCAATGACGACTACAACGATAGTGATGATGATCATGATGATCATGCTCATGATGTCCATGTTGATGATGAGGAGGAGGACAACGACGACAATAATGAAGTGGTTAGAAATTAGCCGTAGAGGAAAACGGTAACTTAACGGCCCGAGCAATTTAAAATTCTCGATGCTGCCCGCATAAACCACATAAAATCTCTTTATCCTATTTCTTTACTACACACAAGGGGCTAAACACAGAGAGGACAAACAAGGACAGACAAACGGATTAAGTCGATTATATCGACCCCAGTGCGTAACTGGTACTTGTTTAATCGACCCCGAAAGGATGAAAGGTAAAGTCGACCTCGGCGGAATTTGAACTCAAAATGTAACGGCAGACAAAATACCTATTTCTTTATTACCCACAAGGGGCTAAACACAGAGGGGACAAACAAGGACAGACATAAGTATTAAGTCGATTACATCGACCCCAGTGCGTAACTGGTACTTAATTTATCGACCCCGAAAGGATGAAAGGCAAAGTCGACCTCGGCGGAATTTGAACTCAAAATGTAACGGCAGACAAAAATACCGCTAAGCATTTCGCCCGGCGTGCTAACGTTTCTGCCATATCCGTGCTCGGTATATCTGAGGTCTGGTCTCTCTATTTCAGATGGATATTGTGTGCTGCTGCTGCTGCTATTGGGGATAATCCTACTAATTCTTTACAATTGCAAATATGCTCAATGCTACTACCAACACATTATAACAATGATAGTGAAGGACATTGTTGCTGATGTTATTGTTCGCTTAACTTCAATTCATTAGTTATGATATTCATGTTACTATTGTTAGTGTTCGCACTGCTGTGCTTGGATGATGCTATTACTGTTATGGTTGCTGCTACTGCTGCTGATGTTAACAGTTGAAGTTACAAGTATTAATTTTATTTCTTGTTACTCTACAAGTACTACTACTTTAACCATCTCAACCTTTCTCTTACTCTCTTTCTCTTTCTTGCTCCTCCTTCTCCGACTACCACAGTTATTCGTACAAGTACTACTACTGCTACCACCACCACCAATACTACTATTACTACTATTACTGCTACTACTGTTAATGCTGCTGCTGCTGCTATTACTGCTGCTGTTATTTTTACTATTGCTTTAATTATAACTGATATTGCTGATGCCATTAACGCTGTGGTTGTTGTTCATGGTGCTGCTGTTGTGAAGACCTATAAATAGCAATAGTATTGATCTGACACTACTACCAAACATTAGTAGTAGTAGTAGTAGTAGTAGTAATTTTTCACTAGCAAGAAGGGCTCAAAGGAAAAAGGAAGTACAAAAGTCAAGACGTAAACAGTAATGAGGGGTTACATAAGGTGTGTAAAGAGATAATAGTAATGTCTTACATTCATAATAATTTCTTATATACATTGAAGACCTTTCCAAATTCCACCCTCTCACCCAATCTTCTGCCTCTCTTCCTCTCTTACCCTCGCTTTTTTTCGGCTTTTTCCTCTCTCTCTCTCTCTCTCTTTATTTCTTTCTTTGACATGCTCTCTTTCTCTTTCTCCCCCCCCCCTCTCTCCTCTCTCTCTCTCTCTCTCGTCTATTTCTTGCGCTGTAACTTTATTTCTTCTTTCACATTGACTGTTTATTCTTACTTTTCTGTGTCAATCCCACATTTTCTCACGCATGTACACAATTTGCACACGTGCCCTCTGTCACTCTCTCTTACGCTTTCTCTCTCTCTATCTATCTTTATCTGTGTTACTCTTTCTCTCTTTCCATGTTTGTGTATCTGTGTATACATACTTCTATGTGAGTGCGTGCGCGGCAAGAGAGAGTCGGGGAGAAAGATAGAAAGTACGGATTGGTTTGAAATATTTTCACAAAGATTCTTTTACTCAGTCTGATAAAGTATGTTTTTTTAATTTATTTATTATTCTCGTCATTCTCCCTCTCTTACACTCTCTTCCTCTATCTTTCTGTATAAATGTGTGTATCCTATCTATATACATACATATACATGTTTGTGCATGAGGGGAAAGAGAGTAGGGGAGAACGAAGTATGGATTATTTTGAAATGATATTTCTACAAAGATTCCTGCATTCAATCAGATAAAGTTTTTTGAATTCTAGATTATTTCATGTCCACTTATATGCATGTTCGTATGTGTGTGTGTGTACACATGTATTCTGGAATATTCTAAACTTGAAAGCAAACATTTGCAAGTCCAGAGAAACTGTGAAAGCTGTAGGCATAGCCCCTTTGTTGAACCAAGCGAACAAAAAACAAACACCTTTTCGCGCGTTCGTGTTTTTATCAATATATTTTCTTGGTTGCTTTCACTCTTTCTCTTCCCCTTTCTGTTTCTTTCTCTCTCTCTTACTCAGTCTTTTTTTCTTCATCGATATTCACTACCGTTCTTTCTGTCGCCCTCTTCGACACTATTTTACTTTAATTCTTTACATCTATCCCATTTATTTTTTATCATTCACCGCGTGTTTTACAGTTGACTTTCACCTTTCTTTAATCCTACCATTACCCACCTAAACATCTAAATATCTAATACAAGCTTCTTTTTACATCCTTCCTCATTCCACTGACTCTCTCTCTCTCTCTCCTCTCTCTCTCTCTCTCTCTCTTTCTCTTTCTCTATGCATTTCCCCCTTCTTTGCTCACTTTTCAGTCCACTTTTCAACTTGAGTTTTCTCCCCTTCTCTAATCATTACTCAACCCACTCCTCTATTTTACCTCCTCCCTTCATGATGCAGTGTCCATTTCCGGGCTAATAATAGACAGCGGTCTGCACTGTTACTATAGTTTATTGACGGTGCAGCAAACCCTCTTCAATGCAGTTGTCCATCAGGACCTAGCAGTACTACTGTCTACACCACCAAACTACTAAAATTACCTTGCCTAATACCACACTATCTCTTCGAAATCGTAGCGAGTGACAAAAGTCGCCATAACATAATCACCACCATCAACAATGACAATAATTGTTTCTAAAAGAGTCATGAGACGTGAAATTTTCGGGAAATAGTTTAGTTGATTAAATTCACCTTTACTGGTATTTCTGTTTACCAACTCTGGAAGGCGAAATTCAAAGTTGACTTCGGCAGAATTTGAATTCAGAAGGTAAAGATATGGAAAAAATACTGCACAGCAATTGTCCGACCTCTATCAATTTGATCAATCAATCCACTATTTTTTTATGTGTTTACACAAAAATTGAATGAGAAAAACATTGACTGAGATCAAATGTAAATACAATGTACAAAAAATGTGATGATACAACAGGTGCTCTAACTAGAGCTAAACTAGGAAATCTCCGGTTTCAGAATCGCTCTGACTTCCAAATCAAATGCCTTCTCCTAACTTTTATTCACGGGCCTACAGACACTTGGATAATGTAGAACCTTTCAGTATTGGCATGTTTGCCACCGTCACCCACCTTATAACAAATTTTCTGGACGAGAAGAGTTCCCACTTCACCCTCACCTTTCCAAGCGAATCTTCAAAAAATCTTATTGGGGCTTGAATGATGAGAAGCGTTTGTCTTCAATTCTTTTCCACCTAGTCCACACAACCATTGTTGCCATAGCCAAAGTCAAAGGGAAAAGAAATTCCTGCCTCTCCCGGTTAAAGGAGAGCGGCAAGGTAATAATAGTCTTGGTTAATAACCGGATTTGCCCTACAGCGACTATAGCCGTTCGACATAATTCCACATATCAGTAATGCCTGATCACTAAACAAATACGTGCAGGAACGGTTTCGTCACTGTACACCTACTTTGGACTGGCTTGTCTGACGAATCCTCAGTATAACTACAGGGTAAAGATTTCTGGAAATTATACATAGATGACGGTCCATAAGTCCTTAGAAGTAGACCAGTCATGCTCATCGATACCCAGAACTTCCCCGTAAACGTCAATATTGCAAATGTAGATCATTAACGAGGATCTTCCACCGACTACTTGCCCAACTGTTAGAAGTCGGTGAGCATTGAAAACATTCGCGATACTAACCGACGAGATGCACTAGCTTCTCTGAGTGCCATACTACAAGCACACTTACTTGCCCCAGTAATACTTCCTTTTGACATTGCCTCATAATCCTTGAAAATGTTACTGCCAACCTCCATATCCTAGGTGTCCCTTCCAACATCATCAAAGTGGTGTCATCTGCGAACCGAACTCGATTCTCTTACGTTCTAGTTCTGAAAGAATGCCCTCTACAGTTCCAGCTTCTGCAGCAATAGCTCGGGAACCAGCTCATAAAAAAATTTAAATAATGAGAGAAGCCATCTCTAACAGATTGAGCGTGCAATACAATACAAAACGGTTCTGAGAATTGGCCGTTCACCTTGTTAAAGTTGATGACGTATCAGAGAAACAACATCAACTAGAGTAGGACAAAAAATTCCGACCCGTATCTTTGCTACATGCAGAGTTTAAGATTTTGATTGAGATGTTAATAAAAGTTTGTGCAAGACGATCCCGAACGTATCTCTGCACAACAATTGTTACGTCGTGCATTTCATCCATAAGACCGATGCTATAGGGTAGATATCCTGAAAGCAACCAGTTCTGCTGTTTCCACTGTTGTCTTGTAAATGTTTATGATTTTTCTGCGGCACTACCGTATTACTGATCGAGATGTTGTTGTTGCTTCTGTTGCTGTTGATGGGGATGGGAGTGGTGGCGGTGCAAAAGACGTTTTCTTCTTCAATCATGCCTGTGTGAGAGTGGTAGAGATGGTGGTATTTTGTTTTGGTGACTGAAATTGAGGAAAAAGCACCCATTTCTGGTTGAGAGTAGTTACCAAGCTCGTTTCTCCGTCCCAGGTTTTGTCCATCTGGAGGTACTGATCGAACTAGACCCCGAGCAATTTCACCAGTCTGTCCGCCCGTCCAGCGCCCAACAACACAGTTGGGTGGCGTAGATTTGCTTCCCTGCGTGCCGAGCCGCAACACCATTAGCTTCTCTGATTAATTTTCGCTCCTGATACCGCCTCATAGTCCTTGAGAGCGTTGCCGATTATCTCAATGTGTTTACTTTTCGACACCACAACGGTGACGTCATTGATATATCTCGACATGGATCTCCCACATACTAGATTATGTGGAATGTCCCTCAATGTCTTCGGTTTATGTAGTAAGGGCTCGAGAGTCAGTACGTACAGCAGGGACGAGAAAGGGCAACTTTTGCGGACCAAGCGCATGATACTGAACGGTTCTGAGAGGTGACCGTTTATTCTGACCACTGAACATATGTCGCTGTACATTGCAATGCAATGGTCCATCTCCTAATACAGGATTGATACCGCTGTCTTCAGGACCACCGCCAGGTACAGATTGTCAACCCTATCGAAAGTTTTGGAATGACCTAAATCGATCAGATCCCCATTCGTGCCAGGTTCTTTAGCCAATAATAATAATAATAATAATAACAATAAGCTGAAAAGAATAAATAGCATGTTACTGTAGGTTGCAGATAGTAAGCCCGCTACGCATGCAAAACTCCAGTAGCTCCAACAAAACCTGTGATAAAGAGATAATAATAATAATAATAATAATAATATAATAATAATATAATAATAATAATAATAATAATAATAATAATAATAATAATAACAATGATAATAATAATAATAATAATAATAATAATAATAATAATATAATAATAATAAAATAATCAAATAATGCAGTACCAGGCAGTGGCTCCCGTGGCGTCTGATCTTAACTGATTGGAAGTGTTATCATGTACATTGTTTTGTCTTGGTATAAAAGATGGGCTACAGCAAATATTCTACTCAATGCCACAGATTTGCTTGTCAGTTGTTTGACCTTAACCAGTTGAGCATGTCCCTTAATGGCTGACGATATGTGCATCTCTGAACACGAGCAGAAGTAGTGGGGGAGCATCATAGCCATGTGCTGATAGGGATTCTTTGGGTTTTGAATAATTCACCTTTGGAAACATGGGTATTTCGTTCAACATCCTTAAACAACCTTTATTCAGGGACCTTTTGAGCGGGATGGGCTACTCGACCAGAAGAAAATTCTAACTGGGTCCCACCTGCAAGGTCATGTACTGTTTATCTTGATATGAGATCACGATGTCACGCACATATTATAGTGATGCATGTGCCTGGTGTACCTTTATCAGATAGGTAGTCATGATGGGAATATTGGGCTTCGTATATTTTACTCCAGTGTCACTTTGATGGCATGCACTGCTCTTTCACTAATAATAATAATAATAATAATAATAATAATAATAATAATAATAATAATAATAATAATAATAATAATAACAATAGTCAAAAGGACGTCAGAATAGAGTTGTATTTACTGAAGTTAAACAATTAGCAAAGTGGAAAGGACAGGCCTGGATGGAGTACGAGTTTATTGGTTGAATAATTTTACACAGTTGCATGAAAAGCTCGCTGCACACCTTGGTGAATGCCTACCTGGATGACAAGTGGACGGATGTTGTCATGTCCCAAACACCCCTTGGAAAGTAAGTTGGCTTCAGATTTTCGACGTGTAACCTGTTTACCACTTATGTGGAAGCTTATGACCAATGTCTTGGCGAAAAAGATACACAATCATCTGCAAAGTAACAATTTACTTCCAGAGAGACAGAAAGGATGGATGCAGGAAGCAAAGTAGATCAACTAAAGCCCTATTATTAGTTGAAACCATGATATTTAGAAGTCACAGATTGAAGGTATCGAATGTAACATGATCGGTACTGGGAAATTGGATAAATAAAAAATGAGTATATTTGGAGTTGCAAAAAATATGGAGAAAATTGTCGATGAAAGTATGAAACATTGGAATATTGAATTGATTAGAGGAAAACAATGACTTGGGAAAGTGAACATTAGACGCGGTACATTTCAAGGTGATACCTTATCTCCATTATTATTTGTATTGGCCAAGGCGGCGAGCTGGCAGAATCGTTACCGCCCAGGACGAAATGCTTAGTAGTATTTCGCCCGTCGCTACGTTTTGAGTCCAAATTCCACCGAGATCGACTTTGTCATTCATCCTTTTGGGGTCAATAAATTAAATACCAGTTGAGTAATCGACTATCTCCCTCACCCAAATTTCAGACCTTGTGCCTATAATAGAAAGGATTATTTGTATGGGCCATGATACCGCTCATTTTGATACTAGCTTATGATTTGGGAAACGGGTATGGTCAGATAAATTATTTTCTTTTTTATGTATGATATGATGCTTTATGCGAAAAATGAGAAGCAGCGAGAAAGTCTTGTTCGCAAATGATTTAGGTATCGAATTCGCGATTCAAATGTGCGCTATATTGATAAGGAAGGTCTGAAGGAAGTCAGCGAATTGAAATACCAAACGAGCAAACAATAAAAGTAGTTAAGAAAGAATAGTGGTTTAAATGTTTAGGGACATTGGGAGCAAATGAAATAAAGTATGAAGAGGTGAAGCAAGTTACAATTAGCAGGTATGCGAACAGAGTGAGAAAAATATTACAAAGTTGAATTTTAAAAATGTTATTGAAGCAATTAATGCAAGAGCAGTACCGGTTACCAGAAATGGAGCTAGAACTGTAGACTGGACAAAAAAGGACACAAAGAAACTTCACAGAACATAGAGGCTGTTAAACATGTATGGAGCCCATCATCCGAAAGTTGATAAACCAGTTGTACTAGAAAAGAAACTAGGGTGGAAAAGGATTAATGGTTGTTGAGTATGCATAGATGGAAAGAAAAAGCCTACTAGAATATTTACAGAACGGCATAGAGAAATTACTAAAAGCAGTGAATATAGGAAAAGGTGAAAAGTTTAGAATAGGAGAAAAGGACAAGAATGAAATTCAACGAGAGCATATTAAACAGATTGATGAGGACGCTTTGCATGGCCAGGTTTGGAAAAGCATGGTGGAGATATGTGGAACAAAAACCTGAGATTGGTTGAAAAAAGAGTAATTGAAGAAAGAAACAGAGAGCCTTATTATAGCAGCTCAAGGTCAAGCGTTAAAAACGAATAATTTGAGAAAATATAAGTATGGGGAGAAAGTGCAAGCAAAATGCAGGGTGACACATTGTTGCAGAATGTCCCATGTTAGCTCAAGAAACCTGTGGGCTGAAAGAGTGCTTCAGTTGGGAAAATGCAAGATTTTTATGGGATTTTTGCAATTCAAACGGATAAGTATATAGAAAAATATTAAACCAGATATAATAATAATACACAGAAAAAAGCGTATGTGCTTTCTAACTGATCTATCATGTCGGCCTGAATCCAGGATTGTAAAAAAAGAAGAAAATTTTTTAAAATACAATCCCTAAAATCTGAAATTGCTAGAATTTTGCATCCGAAAACTGTGATAATTGCTGCATAAGTGACTGTGAATAATGATAAAGACAAAGGGTCGAAGGAGATTCAAATGTGTCCTGTGGCGCCTCTAAAGAAAGATTGCTTCTTAGGTATATATAAAAAAATATATATAAATATATATATATAGGTATACACACACACAGAAGCATAGCACACGGGTTCCTGCCTGCCCAGCTCCTTTCAAGCCGTCCAACCAATTCCAGCATAGAAAGAGGATGTTAAATGATGATGATGATAATGTATGTGCGTGTGTGCGTGCGTGCACGTGTATGTATGTAGATAGAAATATGTGTATTTATGTTTTTGAGCGTATGTGTATATATATATATATATATGTGTGTGTGTGTGTGTGTGTGTGTATCTTTCGCCGAACCGCTAAGTTACACCAACATCGGTTGTCAAGCGATGTTGGGGGACAAACACACACACACAAATATATACACACAGATACATATATATATATATATATATATATATATATATATATATGCGACGGGCTTCTTCCAGTTTCCCTCTACCAAATCCACTCACAAGGATTTAGTCGGCCCGAGGCTATAGTAGAAGACACTTGCCCAAGGTGCAACGCAGTGGGACTGAACCTGGCACCATGTGGTTGGTAAGCAAGCTACTTACCACACAGCCACTCCATTATATATGCATATATATATATATACACATACATATATATATTATATATATATACATACATACATACATACATACATACATACATACATATATATATACATACATATATATATATATATATTATAATATATATATATATATATATATATATATTATAATATATATATATATATATATATATATATATATATATATATATATATATATATATATATATATATATATGCTTATTATATGTATATAAGGAGAATAAGACAATGTAGCAAATGCTAAAATAATTTTAATGTATTTCATGATAAAATAATTTTAGCATTTTCTATCTTGTCTTAATTTCCTTATACATATCAACTCGTGTGTCACTTTTCAACATTCTACACACACACACACACACACATATATGCGCACACATAATATTTCTAACATACACACACACATACATCATAGAAATACATGTCTCACATGATGTGGTATTCAATCAGAAGTGGGATGAATAGCCAATTTTTTACATGCAGGACGAAGAGAAAGGGAAACATAAGAAAATAATGCAAGATGTGATCGTTTCACAGAAGCACTTAAATAACAGCAACAGTAACTAAGACAGTACTGTCACTACATCAATTTTTATGCAAAACAATGTTAAAAACCGAAGAACGATAAAATCAATCACAGCAATTTCGATATCAAGTAGTGTTTCTTGATAGTTATAGTATACAAGCAACATTAAAGACAGACACAGTAATTAGATTATTTGCAACAATATGACCTGCAGCATCATCACCTTCAACAACAATAGTAGCTACAGACACCAGACAGCGAAGGCATGTGTGGTCGGTAGTCAGCTATACAAGGTAGTCATACCGAATGACTTCAGAAAATGAATACATTACACACATACATACATACATACATACATACATACATACATACATGTATACATACAAACAAACACACACACATACACACATATATATATGCATATATATATGTATGTATGATATATATATATATACATACATACATATATATACACACACACACACATATATATATATATATATATATATATATATATATATATATATATATGTATATATGTATGTATATATATGTATGTATGATATATAATATATATATGTGTATATATATGTGTGTGTGTATGTGTGTGTATAAACACTCGACATAACGTATACTTAATGTAAAAACGAACGGGAGACAAACAGAAAGTCCGTAATTCTTCAGCAGTAATCGACTAATTGGTAATATTCAGTTTTGCACCTTTAACGATAAGACTGACTGCTCCCCAAAATACACAGACACACACACACACACATATATATATATATATGTATATAATATATATATATATATATATAATATATATATATATATACCAAACTAGGAGGAGCACAAGTTTATATTATATTTATTATATGCTGTTATAGCACCCCTGGAATATCTTTGAACATAGATCTGTTCAATCAGAGCTTATCTGTACGAAATAATTATAACAACTGCAACAGTAAATGAAGCAGCAGATATACTGCAGTAGTATCAGTCGCAATAGCAACTGCAACAACACTGATTACTACAACAGCAGTGATAGCTGTGATTATATTACCAATAAAAGCCACAGCCACAATCACATAACTGCAGTAGTTCTAAGAAAGGCTGTAGAAATAGCAATTTGTGTAGCATTAACAAATGCTAAAGATATAGTTCCAATAACATAGAGTCCAAGATCAGTTAGAAAAGAGCAGCAGTATCAGCGACAGCGGGAGGAACGATAATAACAAAAACAATACCAGCAATAATATTGGAAACAGGAAGCGCACCTCCACTATGGATAATAGAAGCAGTAATTGCAATTTCCAAGACATCTAGTAACGTTCTAGCAAACTAGAGAATAAAGGGCAACAAATAATAGAAAGAAAAAGGAAAATTGTAAAACTTTAGAATGAATTAATTAACAACGCCGGCAGCTGTTAGAAGTGAACAACAAAACAACAACAAAAATAGAGGCAGCAAGAAGAAATGAGCAGCGGTAAGAACCAAGTCCAGTAGTAAGAAGAACCAGTAGCCGTCAGAAAAAAAAAGTTCTACGAAAGAAAAGCAGTTGCAGAAGAAATAATAACAAAGGTTTTATACTTAATAACAAGGGCAGCAATATCAGCAGCAGCAAATATATGCAGCAGCAGCAGTGCAGCACCAATTGTAGCAGCACTAGCAAGAGCAACAAATTCTAGAAGCAGCGATATCAACAGTTTATCAGTAGAAATTTACTGCAAAACACAAAAACATAACACAGGTAGACAGGCAGACAGGCAGACAGGCAGACAGACAGGCAGACAGACAGGCGGACAGGCAGGGAGACAGAAAACATACAGACCGGCAGGTAGATAGCGACCAGTTTACTTCTTACGCTGAATAGCAAAAACATAAGCCTTCATGCACTGGACTAACATATTGTGTATTGTTGCCCATCATTGCTTTCAGATACCTACCTGAAGTGCTTCAATTAATAATACCAACACATAATCAGAGTAGAGAGTAAAATATATAGAGCAGAAGTATAAGGGGTAGAGAATACTTAGGGATGGGAAAAACAAACAGAAGCAAAATTAAGACCATTGTGAAATTACATACAGTCATTAATAAAACATTTTCATGTCAGCATCAGTACCATTTTATTTTTCACTCATTTTATCTTGTTTTCCTCTTCTCTCTACCTCTAATTCAATCTTTTCATCGTCATTTGCGTTACTGCCTGCATCACATTATTTCAATAGCAACTGCGAGTTTCAGTTTTGGTATCATCATCATGAATAGTGTGGTAACCATCTGATTCAATTTTCTCTTCATGAACTAATGTCTTAAAAATTCGCCTTACTCAACAACTTTCTTACTTTTGATTCTTTACATGCTGTTTCCTAAATGTAAATATATGCTGGAGAGCACATTTTCACATACTCTCTACGGGATGAATACATAAGTAGTGCCTCGGAAGTGCCACATGACATGTGTTTCTAAGTTTCTTTCCAACGGGATTCGTTTTACTAATAGGTTTTATGCTCACTTTTAAAAGCTTGAAGTTTACTGATGATTAATATACTGCAATCACACATTCTTACTCTTTACATAACTTTGATTTACTATATCAACGTAGCTCAGCCTAATTTCACTTGTTATAGCAACATTAGTAACAGCATTAATAACTCCGTTGAAGAGGTTAGCGTAAC
>NC_042998.1:108492650-108540150 GCF_006345805.1 Octopus sinensis | reverse complement strand
TGAACTTTTCTGGTGTGTGCCTATACCATCTTTTTTCTGTTGTTATTCCATAATGTTGGCATAGCTTCCAATGTATGTAGGTTCCAACTCTGTCATGTCTGTGAATATATTCCTTCTTAGCCAGGACTGGGCAGCTAGAGATAATATGATTTATTGTTACTTGTCCATCTCCACATATTCTGCAGTTACTTGTAATATTTCTTTTCATTACATGTTTTTGGTAATTTCTGGTGGGGAGGCTTTGGTCTTGTGCTGCAATTAAAAATCCCTCTGTTTCTGCTTTGAGTCCTGAGCTTCTCAACCATTGCTGGGATTTTTCTTTGTCTATTTCTTTTGCGTTTAGTTTAGTCCAGTATTTACCACGAAGGGGCTTTTCTTGCCATCGTTTTATCATGGTTCGTTGCTGTTCTATTTTTAGTTTGGATTTCATTTTTTTTATAGCTTTTGTTTGTTTCTTCTTCTCTTCTTTCTTCTTCTTCTTCATGTTTATTAGGTGGTATGATTTCTTGTTTGTATTTGTCAGCTTCCTTAAATACTGAGAACAGTTTTTGTTTTGCTCGTGTTTTGCCGCTATCTGGATCAGTTTTCCTTCCTTCTGAAGTAGATATTTTTGCAGTCCTATGGTGGTTATTTTATAGTAGTTTTCCAGCTGTATAAGGCCTCTACCACCTTCTATACGTTGTATATTAGTCTTTCTATGTCAGATTTTGGGTGATGCATCCTAGATCCTGTCATTATTTTTCTTGTTTTCCTATCTATTTTGGTCAGTTCATTTCGTGTCCAGTTAAGGATATTGTAGCTGTAACTTATAACTGGACAGCTAAAGTGTTGATACCTATTATCTTGTTTTAGCATTGAGCTCTGTGTTTAGTATTGATCTAACTCGTCTATAATATTCTTTTTTTTTATTTTTCTTTTCATTTGTGTGTGTTGTGTCTTATCTAGTTCATGGATTCCTAAGTATTTGTAAGTTTGGCTTTGGTCTAATTCTTTTATTTCATTTGCTTCATCTAGTGTGATGTTGTTACTCTTAACTAGTTTTCCCTCTTTTCATGGTTACTTTGGCGTATTTTTCTAATCCAAATTTCATATCTATTTCTTTGGTAAATCCATGAACTGTCTTTAATAGTGTTTCCAGCTGTTTGTCATTTGCAGCGTATAGTTTTAGGTCATCCATATATAAAAGGTGGCTGATCGTTTTGCCGTAACATTTATATCCGCATCCAGTTCTATTTAGCATATCAGATAGAGGTGACAGTGCCAAGCAGAAAAGGAGTGGAGAGAGCGTATCTCCCTGGAATATTCCTCTTCTAATGGGGATGTCTTTGGTTTTCATGAGTCCCTCTTTTGTTTGGAGGTGTAGGACTGTTTGCCATTTATTCATAGAGTGCTCTATGAATTTTATGATTGTTGGTGCTACTTTGTTAATGGCTAGTGTTTCGAGGATCCATGTGTGGGGGATGCTATCAAATGCCTTTTTGTAGTCAATCCAGGCCATACTGAGGCCTTTTCTTCTTTCTGTGGCTGTCTTCAGTTATGGCTTTATTAATCATTAGTTGATCTTTACAGCCATATGAGCCTTTGCGGCATCCTTTCTGCTCTTCTGGGAACAGTTTGTATTCGTCCAGGTGCTTGTTCAGCCTTTGTGATATCACTGCAGTAAATGCCTTGAACATAGTAGGGAGGCAGGTTATTGGTCTGTAGTTTTCTGGTTTTTCTGTTTCATTTGATTTGGGAATTAAGATGGTTTTCCCCTTCGTGAGCCATTCAGGCATTGTCTCTGGCTCTGCTAGTACGTTGTTAAAGTTTTCAGCCAGCTTTTTGTGCATTCCTGTTAGATATTTCAACCAGAAGTTGGGGATCTTGTCATGCCAGGTGCCTTCCAGTTGCTTAGTCTTTGCAGTGCCTGGGTGACCTCTTCAGTTGTTATGGGGGTCCAAGTTTGTTCAGCCGAGATGAGTTTGTTATTTTGATACTCCTTTTTTTTGGTGGTTCGTTCGCCGACCATATTTCTCCCCAGAATTCTTCCAATTCTTCTGCCGTTGGTGCTGCAGTGACTTCTATTTTATTTTTGCCCAGTTCTTGGTAGAACGTTTTTGGGTCGGAGTTGAACTTTTTGTTCTGTTCAAAGAAGCGTTGGCGTTTCTCGTACCGGCGGATCCTTTGAGCTTTGGCAAGGATATCTTGCTTCAGCTTTTCTTTTATCTCCGGCAAATCTTTTTCTGTGGTGTTATATTTGCGGAGCATTTTTGTTCTCTTTTTGTTGCTCAGTAGCGTTGCTTGTTTGCTGTTTTCATTAAGAATCGACAGTTCTTTTCTAATTTTTTTTTTTTGTTTTGGATGTTATTTATCCACAGGGTTTGTTTGGGTGGTGGTACTCCTGTTTGGGCGGGTTTGGGTGAGTATCCAGCTTCTTTTGTGGCTGCAGTGGCTGCTGCGTATATCAAGTCATTTAGTTCAGTGATATCACTTTTTTTTGTTTCAGTGGCTAGTTCAGTGACGGCTAGGTTTATGTTGTTTATAATTGGTGTTGTTATTGCGTTTATTTTTATTCTTGGGAGGTATGGTCGGTGGTCCATTTTGAGCTCTGTGGTTTTTAGTTCTTTGATTATTTTATTTTTTATATTATCATAATCATTAGGCTCCCCGTTGTTTACATTGTGTTTGTTGGGAATGTTGCGTTTGTCTTCGTGTTTTACAGTTTCAGTGTTTATATTATTGGGCATTGTTGTGTGGCTTCTATCTACATTTTCCTGGTGTATGTTTTCTTTTAGGTGTTCTATTCTATTTCTGATGATTTTTTTTTGTGTTGAGAATGTATCTTCGTACGTTAGCTAATTTATTAGGGTTCATTGCTGTATCCAAGTCTAAATCTCTATTATTTTCCTTCCATATTTTATATGTATTGTTGTTGTATTTTCATTTTTTGGGTAGAGTACTGCTGTGAAGTATGCGTGTAAGATAGAAATGTATTCCTCGCGTGTCCATTTACGTCTTTTGGGTTTTATTTGCGGGACATGAGGTACAACGTCCGGCCCATTATTTTGACCGTCGTCATTTTCGTAGGGTACCGGTCCGTTTATTTCTGTTGTCACTTATTTCGCACGTGTAGTTTTTCGTACATTTTTTTTGTAGGTTTAATGTACGTACCGCTCGATCGATTGTTATTCTTGGGTTGAATAGTATCGATGGCATTTAATTTCTTCGTAGTTCCTTTGTACATGGTGTTTGGGGTCGGAGATGATCGTGATGTTTCACGCATTTAACATGTGTTGCGTTAGAGGTGGAGATGATATCGAGTCAAAATACATCATTTCGTTTCGAAAATAGTAATAAATTTCAATTTGTATTACTTACTCGGATACAGTCCAATTCTTTGTTAGTAAAACTTTGGCTCCATAGGATGTCCTTGTTTTCGATGTTTGTGGATAGGTTTCGGAGCTCTGAATTTTCCTTCTTACATCTTAAAAGTCCCCCGGTGTTCCTTATTATTATTATTATTATTATTATTATTATTGTTATTATTATTAATATTATTATTAATATTATTGTTAACATTATTATTATTATTATTATTATTATTATTATTATTATTATTATTATTATTACTTTTATTATTACTATTATTATTATTGTTGCTGTGTTGTTATCATTATTGTTATTATTATTATCATTATTATTATCATTATTATTAGTATTATTATTGTTGTTGTTATTATTATTATTTATTATTATTATTATATTATTATTATTATTATTATTATTATTATTATTATTATTATTATTATTATTATTATTATTATTATTATATTATTATTATTATTATTTCATATACGCTCAACAGATTGGAAAAGAAAAGCTCCTAACATCGGGCTACAACAAGTAACCTTAGATGCCAAGAACTCTCCTAAGTATTCTAGCTGCCCCTAATAACACTATTTTCTGTAGCTGCACTAAATTTGGTTTTACGCTTATTTCCTCTATCCATCTGTTCAAATTTTTAGGGATAGTTCCCAATGCACCAATAACTACTGGGATATATTTTACCCGCACATTCCATAGTCCCTATAACTCCTGGTACGTTGCTATTTTCTCTATACCTCTCACATTAACTTTTCATCACTTGGGACTGTAAAGTCAATTTCTGTCACCTTATATTGTCTTTATCGTCTACCTCTAAATCAGACCTTGAAGCTTCTATTACATTGTCAATCTGAGTGATAAAGTCCAACAACATCTTATATTTCTTACTTTTTAGTTCTTTACCAGGTTCATGTTCATGCCATTTATCCGTACGGTCAAATCCTATCTTTCCATATATCTCCTAGTGGATTACTCTCCCTCGGTTGTGATGTCTTTTCTGGTATTCTTTGTGTCAGCATGCTACATCCACATTCTATATGAGTGAAACTTTCCTTTTTCAATTTGCATAATCTACATTTGGAATCTACTTGGTTTTTGTCCATCTTGGCTTTTAGTTTTTATCCAATAAGTCCTTAATGTTTGACCTTGTGCAGCTACTAACAAACATTCTGTCTCTATTTTCCGCCTTCCTTTCTGAAACCACAACCATGTCTCATTACTATTTCTTGCAGCTATCTTTGGGAATATACCATACAATGCCTTCTCTTTGCCAGTCAGATGACTTTTTTCTGGTTTTTAACTTCATTTGGCTCTTTAGTTTCTCTATGTCCCATGTGACTGTAACAGTTCTTAATAAACTTCCTTTACTATTACTTACAGAGAAGGTGGTTATATCTACTCTAGCTAACTCCACGCAGTCTTCTACTGACAGTAGCCCTCTTCCACCTTCCTTTCTAGGAAAATATAATCTTACTACTCCTGTCCTTAGGTGGAGTCCTCTATTCATATTGAATTCCTTCCCAGTTCTTCTGTCTAGCTTATCTAATTCAGATGTGGTAAACTCTACGAAAGCTGTTGTGTATCTAAGTAACGACACTGCTCAAGTGTTTGCAGCCGTCACTAGATCCGGATCATTTAACTTTGACTTCTTTAGCTTCCTCACCCTTCTGATGTACTTCTCAATTTTTGTTTTCATTTCTATAAGTAGCCTGTCAGATTCTAATACTTCTAGATATTTATAACCCTCTCATTCTTTCAATGATTTTAATTTCTAGCCATCTGGTAATTTATGCCCTCACTGTCGACTACCTGTCCCTTTTTTCCCGACTAATATTGCACACTTTTTTAGGCCAAATTTCATGCCTATATATTTGCAGAAGAGTCTTACAGTTTGTATTAAGGAATCTATCACTTTTTCATCCTTACCAAAAAGCTTCTGATCAACCATGTAGAGCAAATGATTAATTTTTCCTTTACTATTTATGAACTGATACCCTTACTTTGCTTTCCTTAATACTAAACTGAGTGGGGTTAAACACAAGACAAATATTCAAGGGGATAACGAGACTCTTTGGAAAATTCCTCTCTTGATATTAACTTTCCCTAATGCTGTGTCGCCTGAGTAGAGATTTACTTTCCATTTCTTCATGCTAAAGCTATTTAATTCTCTAATGTTGTCTGCAATACTGAATATACTCAAACATTCACTTACCCACGTGTGTGAGATTATGTTATAAGTTTTCTTATATGTTATCCATGTTATTGTCATAGGCTTTTTTATAATTTATCCATTCTATTATTATTATTATTATTATTATTATTATTATTATTAATAATAATAATAATAATAATATAATAATAATAATAATAATAATAATAATAATAATAATAATAATAATATTATTATTATTAACGTATGGTCCACAGAGAACTGCAGATATGCAGGTTAGTTGAAGCACCCAACACCTTTCCAGCCTGAACTTTCAAAAAGCTGATTGGAAGGTATTCAGAAAGAGGTCATAGAACAAAACTGGTCTACAAGTCTCTCTACAAAATATATTGATATAAAACTACGGAAATTTATGCCAATCATGCATGACATATGCAGTAATTTTGCGCGAGAGAGAATGACAAACCAAAAGAAAAAACATAACACCCAGAGATAAGAAGATTCCAATGAGACGATTAGCAAATATCTCAAACCGTTTAAGTGGGCCAGTAAAGGATAGCGAAAAATCTCAAGCAAACACTGCTTGAGATTGAAAGTAGGCTAAACACTCCCATGAGTGCAGTAAAGGAAGCTAGTGCTGTAAAAAAGGTAAAACCAAATCCTAAAGTCTTATATAGATTTGCAAAAGAGTATGCTTCACTACGGCACAAGATAGGGCCACTGTTCGAAGAAAATGACTCACCAATTGCAGACCTCTGAGGATAAGTGAAATACTGAAAATACAATACAAAAGTATTTTCACAACTCCGCTGTAGCACTTGCAAGCAGATATACCTGATAACTTCTTTTGCGATACCGCTCTACACAAAGAGGTGGCAATTATTAATAATATCAACATAGAGGAAACTTGCAATATCAGCCAGTGATGAAATAAGCTTAGACTCAGCCACATGTCTTGAAGGATTTCCAACAATCCTCCTGAAGAAATGCAAAGGGGCTCTAACAAGACCACTACAGAACTTCTTTTAAAGCTTCCTCGCTACTGGGTGATTTCCCAGCAAGTTAAAGGAAGGCATAACATGTTCTGTCGATAAAGGAGGTGGCAGGTGGGATGCTACGAAGTTTAGGCCTGTCTCTCTAGCTTCCCATGTCAGCAAAGTCATGGAACGCATTGTCAAGAGGAAATTGATCGCATTCTTGGAGGTTAATAACTTACTCCCTAACACCCAGCATAGCTTCTGCTCAGGAAGAATCTGCCTTATACAGCTTCTGCAGTAATATGACTGGATGTTGAAACAACTAATGAATCACCCGAACGTGGATATGGTATATCTTGATTTTGCAAAGGCCTTTGATTATATTGATCACTGGACGATATGTCAGAAGCTACGGAGACTTGGCATAGTCATAAAACTGGGAGAGTGATTATACGACTTCTTAAATTGGAGGTGACAGACAATAGGGAGGGTCTTCTCCAAGGAAACAGTAGTAGGGAGAGACTCAGAGAACTGTATTGGGACCGCTGCTGTTTATTGTGGCTCTTTCGGACATGTTAACAGTCACACTTACTAGTTATACCGACGATACGAAATAGTACATGGAGCCAATGAACCTACTGATGCTAATCTTCTACAAATGCCATATATAAACAGGCTGAAGAAAGCAACAAGCATTTTAACGCAGGGAAATTCCAAACCATGGCCAAAAGGAGTAGCAATCCCATTGAGAAGTACGGTACGAGATGTGGGGATCGATATGAGTAATAACGTCTCGTTTCACATGGAATTCACCAAGATAGTGCCATTGTGAGAACTTTCAAAACAAGAGACCAGGAAACTCTGGTAGTTCTATGGAAGACATTTTTATTCAGCCGTCTAGACTACTGCTATCAATTGTGGTCATTCCACAGTGTCAGATTAATAGACGCTGAGGCAGTTCAGCGATGCTAAACCGGGAAGATTACACTAATGGAACGGCTGAGCTACTGGGATAGACTGAAAGAACTACAACTCTACTCCCTGGAGCGAAGACAGGAGAAATATGCAGTGATATATGTATAGAAGATCCTAGGTTGACGGGACTAAACTTTGTCTTCGAGAGTTTTACCATTCCTCGTACTGGACGTCACTGCACTGTTCGAAAAGTTCCAGCTATCCCATTCATAGTGAGGACTTTGTATTTCAATAGCTTCGGTTTCAAGAGCCCATGCCAAAACACATGAGGGATTTTCACGGAGTACAGGTAGATGTTTTCGAGAAACAACTTGACCTCCTACTGTTCAAAGTCCCAGATGAACCTACAACACGGCAAGAAACTCAAAAGAGGGCAACAATGTCAAATCCCCTTCTTCATAAAAATCCAGAATTCATAAGAATGGCTATGGAAAAGTTGGCTACAGAGGCGGTGCTCCAGCATGGCCTCTGTAGCAACCTTTGGGTTGAAACGCATAAAAGAATAGAACAATTTACAAAAAATCATTTACTGTAGAAATTCTGTTATTTATATTATCTTGGAACAATGTGCTTTTCAATTCATATACAGAGAGTAAGTAGAAAATGTTACTGGAGTAAAACAAAGAAGAAATCTTCATATTCATTTGAAACCTGGCGGAATCGAAATGTAGCAACTTTATATCTCGTATAAATGCAATGTCTTAAGACTAACTGAAAATTGAGTTAACAACGACCGGTCCAATCTCATTTTTTGCTATAAGTGAAAGCTATTGAAAGAAAGCAAACAGATTGCATGAGTTGCTGATCAAAAAGACAGAAACAGCTTTTAGCTTCGTTAATAATCCGAGTGCATGACAAAGAGGGTTCTTGCTCTTATTTATTCAATAAGCACGTCGTATAAGCTCAAGTTAGTCCTTATCGAGCAGACTTATGAGTAAAAGTATTCCAAAAGTAACCATCTTGTATTTTTCATATTCTTTTCTAAAAATGGCAGTAATTTGAGGAAGATTTGACTGCTAAAGTAACGAGTCGTGCGGCCATGCAGGGAATCTCTCGTTGGTTCATGAGGTAAAGGTTTTGAGTTAATGGTGCTAAGATTACGTGGGCCCTGATAGTGAGTTCATAGCAGCAGCATCTACAACTGATTTAGGCTCCTAGTGATTACTGCAGTTGAATTAATACTTTATAGCAAGTCTAGTAGCTTCACACTATTTTGTTTATATTACAAACAATAGTGTAAATGTGTAGCTTCTGAAATTATATTACATGAATACCTTTTTGCTCATATGCTTTTTCCATTAATACTGACTTTGGTTCCGGATCGGTAAGCCATAAACATGACAGTTTTAGAATTATGACTGACTGAAACACAGTAATCATTTGCGCCATCAAAATTGTATGCAATAATCTGTCAGAATCAAAGTACGGTAAATCGATCTTTTTAAGATTAGCTAAAGTAAGAGAAGACAAAAACCGATTCCTCTGTGGCCGAGGTCTGTATTGAAAGAGATAAAGTGAAAGGAATATTGTGAAAAGGACAGACAATGGAGCAGGTCTAAGTTTCCTTTGTATAACTAATGCAAGGCTGAAATGGATCGCACTTTCTTTGATCCAATCAAAAACTGCACAACAGCAATTTTGTCATAAGTGTTTAGATGAGTGTTCTTTATCTGTTTTTGTGTGGTGAATCTGAGTATGAAATTAGACTTTTATTCTATTAATCTTAGTTATCTCTGCTATCAATTCTGGTCATTTAACGTAACCGGGTGAAAAATACATACATACATACATACATACATATACACTTCTAATATAAGGATAACAATTTTCAAAAAATATTCTATCACTGGCCAGCATATTAAAATACCTTTCAAGGGGAAAATTTAAACAACTAGAAAAGCACTCGGAGAGCGCAGACCTGCACCAAGCAGCTCATTTCCACCTCAGATCACACCGCTCCTGTCACCATTATAACCACCGATACTATTTTATCCTTCTCCCATACTTATCTTGACCATCGTCATCATCAACACTGTCTCTGCTTTCACCACAATCACCGTCAAAACTACGATCACGACAATCAGTTTCTTTACACTGTTGAAAATCCATTGTCCGATACTCATGGGATCGAGATTGTTGCAGATTTTTGATTTTTCTAATTTCGGAGTTCTTTATAAAAAAAATTGCATCTACAAAACGGAACAGTTTGTGGATAGAAACCAGGTCTAAACACATTAGCTTATAGGCATATTCTGAATGTAGTTCTATATAAATCTTTAATAATTTTTTTTATACTTAAGACCATCAGAAATGTTAAGATATCAGTCTTTATCCACGTTATCATGCTTTGATTAAAAGGTTACAGCATTGATTAAATTACTTAGATAAGTTTGGCAGAAGTTGACTCAGGCGATGTCTAATTTAAAACCACCAACTGGAAGAGATACACAGTCACCTCTGGGGAACCGTAGCCCATTCAAGCAGAGGGTTATTGTTTTCAGAGACATATCTGGGTGTGGGTGATTTATCTGGTATTTGTTGGGGGTAATCATCTTGGGATCGTTGGAATGCCGTCAAGTCACTTTCCTCCTTTATGTGTGTCTGGTACGATGTTGAAGAGAGCAGGGCCAATTGAGGTGAAATAGTTGTCATAGTGTTGTGATACGACACGAACATTTCTGTAGTGGATGGATGGCACGGGGGCCAAGTTTCGGACGAATTTTAAATATGGGTAATGTTGATGGAATATTTTCCACGTCATACAAAAGATATAGAGCTCACAGCGGCGGTGGACTTTTTGAGTCGATCCCAATAGTCAAGGCTTGTCATTTAATCCTCCGCCGACCTCCGCCAAGCAGTTCATTTTAGGATTACTAATAGAGAAACGAAAAATAAATTTTGGAATCAGCAACGCCACCGTAGGCTACGTGGAAACGATGAACGTGTTTTCAGGGAGATAATCAAAGAACGTAACATTGTAATACTTCATGTAAAGTAGATATAACAAATGAAAAATCCTTCAAGAATCCATAAAAATTCCCGCATCACTACCAAAATTTAATCATCTGTTCTTTGTATCATTACTTTTCCTGCAAGTTTCATCAAATACCGTTCACAACTTTTTGAGTTATTTTGGACACAGACAGACAGACGGACAAACCAACGCCGATGAAAACATAATCTCCTTCCTTGGCGGAGTTAATTATAAATAAGGGCAAAAGAAAACATTTTTCTATGCCAATATGCTGAAAAATAGATCTTAAACCGTCTAACCACATACAATATTTTTCACTTGAATGTATATATATTTATATATATATATATATATATATATATATATTTATATATGTATGCATGTATGTATGTATATACACATATATATGTATGTATGTATGTACGTATGTATAACTTTGATAACTTATGTATGTTTCCACCAAAGATTGGTCCACGCCACGTCTAACTTCATAGTACCACTTGATAGGATTTGCTAAATCCTTTTTAAATCAAGTTTTGTGGTATCATGGTCTATTCGAATAGAGAGTTCTTTTTTGAGTGAGCTGTATCCAGGTATACGTTGCTTATCTGGTATTCCTTGAAGAAATTTGTCCAGATTGCGTTTAAAGGTGATGGAATCCTTTTCCTCTTTGGTCTGTTTTGGGACAATGTTAGATAGGGCAGGACTTGTTCAGGAAAAGAAATTGTGTTGTAGTGTACTTATGTGTTGTGATCCTGAATTGGGTAAGAGACGCACAGCCTGTGATCCTAGCCTTGGATGAATTCTGAAACTAATATTGAGGTCGTTTGGGCAATGCTGGTGGTATATTCTCCACATCGTGCAAATGATGTTTCGATCACTGCCGCGCTGGAGAGAATAGAACTTCAAGGTTTTAAGCGGTCCCAGTAATCGAGATCAGTCATGCCCTTAATTCTTTTAGTGAATGCCCTCTGGGGTGAATGTTTTGTTTTTGAATAGGGAGAATGGTGCCAGCAATAATCGATGTGTGGCTGTACAAAGGAGAAAAGAGGAATGATGACACTTTGTTCTCTAGATTGGAAGGTACTTAGGATCCAGGAGCTCATCCTACCTGCTATATCAAACTTATTGTTGATGTGGACACGTCAGCAGGTCTCTGATATAATTAGATTTTGTTAGTAGTTCCCCTGAAGGAAGAGAGTATGGTCGTTTTAGCATAGTCTTTCTTCCAAAATGCATCAGTTCAAATTTTCCCTCGTTCAGTTGCATTTTGGTTTTGTTTGCCTATTGACTTACAGCATTTAGTTCAGACTTGAGTTCAGTTCGGTCTTCTTCGTTGATAATATTTTGTAGCTTGGAGTTTTTATGACGCTTGAGATGTCGTTTATATAGACTATAAACAGAAACGAGTTCAAGACAGTTCTTTGAAGGACACTACTGGTGAGATTTGCTGGGCTTGAGTGGATTCCTCCGATCACCGCGTGTTGTGTTCTGTTCTCCAGGAAATACTCAATCCAGTATAGTAGTTTTCCACAGATTCCAGCATTTAACAATTTTAACAGTAGGATATAGTGGTCGACTCTGTTGAAGATATATGACATCAGAGTTCGAACCTGTTACCAAGGCTTTAAGGACATACATACATACTTACATACCTACATATACACACACTCACACACACACACACACACACACACACACACACATATATATATATATATATATATATATTATATATATATATATATATTATATATAGTGACAATTTACAAAAAATAAAGACGAAGACGGGTGTGTAACCAACAAATAGATGTATTAGTTTAACGCTGGGTAAGTGAGAAAGTCTTTTACGTTTCGAGCCTACGCTCTTCGACACAAAGGAACACAGAAAGAAACAGGGAGAGAAAATAAAAAAAATTAGTGGCTAACGATCTACCATGTCGAATGCCGGACAGAGGGGTCACACAGGAGAGCTTGGAAGAAAGGGATGAAAATATCCAATCTTTTACTTGGGCAAGTGTCTTCTACTATAGCCTCGGACCGACCAAAACCTTGTCAGTGGATTTGGTAGACGGAAACTGAAAAAAGCCCGTCGTATATATATATATTGTTGTATTTAGGAATGGTCATTTTGCCAGTTTAGCCAATAAAAACACACGCACTATATATTTTCGTGTTACTTTGCTTCAGCGTTATTCATTTTTTACATTAATCTTAATCTTATTTCGGCCTTATATATATATATATATATATATATATATATATATATATATGTATGTATGTATGTATGTATGTATGTATGTATGTATGTATGTATGTATGTATGTATGTGTTTGTGTCTGTGTTTGTCCCCTAACATCGCTTGACAATCGATGCTGGTGTGTTTACGTCCCGTAACTTAGCAGTTCGGCAAAAGAGACTGATAGAAAAGTACTAGTCTTACAAAGAATAGGTCCTGGGGTCGATTTTCTCGACTAAAGGCGGTGCTCCAGCATGGCCGCAGTCAAATGACTGAAATAAGTAAAAGAGTAAAAGAGAGTAAAGAGAGTAAGAGTAACAATATAATATAATAAATTTTAAATACAAATTACATACGACTGTTTCTGTTCTTACCCACAATAAAATTATAAAAATCCATTGTTTGTGGGTAAGAATCTCTTCAGTGTAAGTTTTGATATATGAGGAATCACAAATCTAAGAACTAACTCAGTTTAAATATATTTATGTTTTTAAGCGTGAGCGTCGGAACTTTTTCAGTGAACAGGTCACGGTTTCAAAGTGGCGAAAATATTTCGACAAATTAAATTTATATGTTGAAGTGAATCTAACGGTTTTTGTGTGTTTTTAAATAGCTTATAAACACCTTCCAAGCTGCAATTGTTTTTGTTTCAGCACACGATCTCGGATCAAGTCACTTGCTATGCAAGTATATCTATATAAAAACAAAGATAAAAATAAGAAACAAAATACGAAAAATAAACTAATATAACTATCATAAAACATACAGTTAGGTATTTTAATCTAAATATATCTTAGCGCATTAGTTTTTCTTAAATAATAGGAGCAATATTTGATGTGTTAATCTCCATTCTGTCAACACCTCAAATGTAAAATTCTTCCCTGAAGACGGAGGCGGCTGGTATCCGGTAATAGAATCAGGTTTTAAACATTATTTTGGAATACCAAGCCCCCAGAAACAGCTGATGGACTCGTAAAACACCTACTCATATAACATCATAGCAACTAAAATGTGCAGGGTTTGAGACAGTCTCTGCGTAGTCCCGCGACCGGCAAGAAATATTAATAACTTTGAAAATTGAGCGGGGCAAGGTGTGTCAAAAATTTCCTGGAAAAAAATTTAATTTATAATAATCTGGACATTTCAAGAAATTCTCGATTCAGAGTCATCGCTATGTGATTATTAAAATCATTTAAAGCCCGAGTGACATATAAGACACTGAATTATTTTCTGGATTTATTGCAGACTTCATTCTTCGTCTATTTCTTTAGACACAAACTGCGACATTGTTATTCAATATATTACCAGTATTTTCCATTTTCGTTACTATTGTATTAGTGCAACAAGTTTCAGTTAGTGTTCAATTATGTATCAAAAATGTGTGATGATAAATATATAAAGCTTGTTTTGAAGTCGTTTTATGAATTATTGATTTGTTTATAAAACGGAAGTTTCGTTTGCCACGTACATCTGAGTTTGTTGTAAAGTACCATTGTTACTTTACCTTTGTTCACTATTTCATCCTATGCTGTTATATATATTTTATATGCACAATGTTAGCTATTTATAGATTTGTTTCTACAAGAGAGAAATGAACTTGAGTTTTAGCTCTCTCAATCTTATTAGTAAAATATTCTAAATTGCTAACTTTCATAGAAATACTATGTGACTAGATTATTGATAGATAAACATCTTGACTCGTGGATACTATTTAAATAAGATTTAAGTCAACCAGAAACTTTTATATACAACATTGATTTTCCTCTTTGCTAAAATCCCGAGTTCATATTTACTGGAGTTCTGTAGCAACGTACATACATACATACATACGTACATACATGTTGAAATTTCAATGAAGGAGCCTTGGATATAGGTTAGAAACCGGCTCGCTCTCCCTATTGGCAAGAAATCTTGAAATAAAACTGAACAATGACACACATACATACTTACATATGTTGTGTGCGTATATACCTATGCGACCTATGCGTGTAAGTATGTATATGTAACGCGAATGTGTGTGTGTGTGTGTGTGTGTGTGTGTGCGTGCGCGCGCGCGCGTGCGTGCGTGTGTGTGTTCAATTTATAAATTGGGAGATTTGACTTAAATTGTCCTTTGCTTTTCAACTGAACAATTCCTCCATTTCTCTATTCCTTTTTCGAATATCTAATATTTTAGATCGTTTATCAGCTTTTACAGAAATGTTTCAGCACACTGGCAGATTAATTAACCGATTAAGATGTATTACTACGATATGCAGAAATTTGCCTCCAAAATTACATTACCTTTCTGCAAAGTTTCTGCGAAAATAACATATTGTTTTCTAAAATCGCACAGCTTTTTAAAGAATTTTCTTGAGTGAGCATGGTATCTTCTTCTATGACAAAATTAAGATTTAAATATATGCTTTCCAAGGAAATCAATTACCTATATCTTTAACAAAAATATCTGCTGAAAAACTAAATACTTCTAATAGCCTGATTGAATATTCAGTCGCGATAATGACAAATACTAAACTTCATCCTAGCACATTGGTTATATTAAGTCAAAAGAATTGATATCTGAGCTAAGATATCAGAGTTAAAACAAAGTTATATAAAAATTACTCAGATTAAAATGTATTTGAAGTTGTAAAAGAATTGAGAACACTTGGAAAAGTAAACAGAAGTTGTCTCTACTTTGATATGACAAGTAGCTACATTATATAAATAAGCTTATGAATTTTCATTTCAATTGATAATCGAGTAGCATACTGAGCTATGGGGAAATTATCATTACCCAACCTGAATTAATTCTAAAATATCGCAAAGCTCTTGATAATTTAATCGTTGTAATTTTCGAACATTGCTCCATACACATGGTTCAGGTAGGAGTAAATTTAATCACCCGTATTACTTGAGTTGCACATATTTTATTTATCTTGATGGAATGAAAGATAAAACCAATCCTAGTAGCATTTGAAAAACTCAGAATGTAACCAGAGGTTGCTAAATGCCACAAGTCTGACCGATTCTGCTCTACAGATTCTGTTGTCAATAGAATTTGTTAGATGTACTCAACTCTCAGGCAGTTAATAGATGTACATAAGTCTTTGACTCCTGCCAGCTATTAATATCGTGTATGATCACCAGGCATAAAACGTATGAAAATAGAGACACTCAGAAAGCGGAGAATGAAAACAAACACAAATCATATGATATTTTCTTAATATTTTAAAAGGAGAAACAAAAGAACTACCTGCGGCAAACACGTCTAGGCGATAAAACATTCTGAGCAGTACCATTTTATATCAAGGGGGTGCGGCTCAGGTAGATATGTTTATAGGATTGCTTATACCATCGAAATAGTAATTAAACTGGTGATGATTACCTTGGATAATATCAGAAAATAAGTAATGTCCTCATTAATTTGATGTAACGAAGGATTTTAATATACTTAATTGTTGTTTTAATGTGCAAACGCTTCACGTTCTCAGATCAAACATGCCTTACATTTTAGTTAATTAAAATAATTGCAGAAAAATTTCTTCAAGGTTCAGAAATTTCATCAATTTGAATCTGGAACCAGTGTTATCTTTTGCGTTTCTGTTGATGAAATGAATACCAAATGAAATAAGGTCAACATTTACTATCTCTTAAATATGATTAATTTGTTGGAGATGATATACAAGGAAACAAGTAATGTGAAACAATTACAATGTGATTAGTTGTCAAGTTTTACTGGTAATCCAATAGCTGAATTCCCTTTCATGAAAACAATAAAACTCAAATTAATTACTAGATTTGTCGCTAGCGTCCGAATTCCTACGCATTTTATCTTCCTTTCTCGTTTGATTTTTGTTGTTTTCTTTTCTAGTGAACTAAATCTTTTTAGAACTTACAGTCATGATACACAAATGTAAATATATTGAAATATCTTAGCAATAAGATAATTATAATAATAATAGTAAAGCAATCACTATACATTTCTTCATTCAGTTAGGATGTGGAACCCACTTGGAGAAAATTACGTTGCAAAGCAAAATTGCAATTATCTATTTAATGTATAAAGTTTAATCGTGTGTTCATAGTACGTGGAGGTACCCAAAAGTATCAGGAAACGCTTTAGGAATGGTCTTGTTGCTAGAAAAAATAACGCTTCTATTCTATTATGCCGACCACAAGATGCTGACTGGTGAACCGGTCTGTCGGTGTTGCATCGAGATGCACCGATGTAATATAGGATAAATATTATAATAATAGCAATAATGCTTGGATGGAATCTATAAACATGTAATGCATCGCGACGCACCTTTCCACAAACCACAGAAATCTTAAAATCACGTGTTCTTAACAGACATGTGATCTGTGGAAACGCGCGTAGCGATGCGTTATATGTTTATAAATTCCATCCAAAGATTATCGTTATTATGTGTGTGTGTGTTTATTATGTGTGTATGTGTGTGTGTGTGTGTATATATTTTATCAATATTTAGCAAAAGTAATAGAGTGACTCAAGGTCCGAGAATTTTCTACGTTGGCACTTGTCAAACTCTGTTACTTCTGCTAAATAATAATAAAAATATACATATTCTCATATTTTGAGTTCTATTTTTCCTGTTTCCATCACGATACCTATGTATATGTATATATATATGCACACATATATATATATGTATATATATATATATATATAATATATATATATATATATATATTATATATATATATATATTATATATATATATATACATACATGCATACATACATACATACATACATACATACATACATACATACATACATACATACATACATATGTATGACGCTTCGGAAGCTTATAGGCCTTTCTTCGACTGGCTTAGAGATCCTATGCTTTTATACAATTTGATTATCTCTAAGTGGACAAGCGGGAAATTACATTCAATATGTATTTATGGATACATGAGTTAGGGTGGATGTGTTAATGAGTGTGATTTTCCTTCACTGTCTTTTCTTTTGTTATTTACCTTAGTCTCAATTTCTTAGAATGTCATGACTCACATCTATCTTCATTTATATTTTGTACAACTGAGGCCTCGTATAAATATCTATTATCGCTTCTTACTCCTCATATCCTCCAACCGTATTTCCACTACCCATACTTTCTCGCAGCTGTCAACATGCATCTAATCACGTAAACTATTGACTGCGCCGACCGCGCCAAACACGATTGATCGGTATAAGTTATTAACTCACTGTTTCAAACTAAACTAAAAAACAAAAATGTATCTATTTAGTCTCTTTGTAGAAATTTAGCTTCAATTTTGTTATTAAACTTTGGCATTCTAACCACATTTGCTAACTATCTATTCTTGAACTGTTTTGAAATAATATTCCATTTCATAATCTATAATATTTCTCATCCTTAAATTCGGGTATTAGTTTAAGTCCTCTATTGTTTGTCTAAATATTTTCACACACACACACACACACACACACACACACACACACACACATTCACTCACTCGCTCGCTCACTCACTCATTCACACACACAAATAAAAGTTGTTTTTGTAAAGTAAGCTTCCAAACTATAAGTGCTATAATCATCTGCTTCAGCAAATTCAATATTGCACACAGAATATTCTGCAGGGATTATAATTACACCCCCATAAATATTTTTCATGTTTATGATGCTTTTTCCTTCAATAACTTATATTATATATGTAGTTTTTAAATTTTAATATTGTTTTTCTCTATAATTAATTACAAGTCATATTCAGTCTCTGACAGAATACCAAAAAGGTGTCAAACTTCCATTAACTAATTCAAAGTTCTATCTTTAATGTCGATATGAATATGAGACTTATATGCTCATAGTCAGGGGAGAAGAAAAAATATGAGAGACTCTGTCAAAAGATTCTCAAGGAACTTGAATAGATAACTTTCTATAGAAGTTGATTATCCACATGCAACTCTTTAGAACCAAAATAATAATATGCTTATGAAGTGATATGTATAAGCGTATAAACCAAGACTAATTAATGTGATCACAAAATTTGACATACTAAAATGAATAAAATTAACAGGTAGGATCATTGTTTTTCTGATAGCTTTCAAGATAGTGTTTGGTAAGCAGCCAAACTTTTCTAAGGTTCTTAATCATTAAACGTAAATCAAAGGCGTGTTATTGATGTTTATTTAGAAAGAATGTCGATAGTAAATTGTTTTTCTAAGTAATATTTTTCAAGAATTTTCCACTAACCAATAAAAAACATATATCATTTACAGTAGATTAGTAACGATTGTTTATTGGCTACCAAAACAACTGACGTCAACCGATCACTGGTAAGTCGATATAAATCTTTAAGAGTTCGGCAATACATTTCTTCTGGCACACTAACTAACGCTGAAAGTATCTAAAATAATTGCCAGAGAATTTCACTTTTTAGAAGAAATTCTGCTCTTTTAAAATATAGTTCTAAATATGAATTTTTACAGGGTTTATGTGATTCATAACTAAATGTAAGTAAAATGGTTTCCTTCTATCTTTTATCGAGACATTCTGAAATTGAGCTTCTTTTTTTTTTTTTTTTCAAAACCCTCACACTTTTTCATCTGGCTGATCTCTCTCATTTGTTGCTGGTGGAAGAATAAAGAAATTACCACCAACACCATCATCCTCATTATCATCATCATCCTTATCATCATCATCATCGTCGTCGTCGTCGTTGTCGTCGTCGTCGTCGTCGTCGTCGTCATCATCGTCGTCGTCGTCGTCGTCGTTGTCGTCGTCGTCGTTGTCGTCGGCGTCGTCGTCGTTGTCGTCGTCGTCGTCGTCGTCGTCATCATCATCATCATCATCATCATCATCATCATCATCATCACCATTATTATTAGGCGGTGGCAAGTTGGCAGAATCTTTAGCACGCTGGACGAAATACTTAACGGCATTTCGCCCGTCGCTACCTTCCGAGATCAAATTCCGCCGAGGTCAACTTTGCCTTTTGGGGTCGAAAAAATAAGGTCCAATTGAAGACGACTGGGGGGGTCAATGTAATCGGCTCATCCCCACCTCACCCAAACTGCTCTTGTGACAAAAATTCGAAATGATAATAGTAATAATTATTATTATTGAGGGAGAGAGCAGTGCATGCCGTCAAAGTGACACTGGAGTAAAATATACGAAGCCCAGTATACCCATCATGATAACCCGTCTGATAAGGGCACACCACGGTACCTGCACCACAACCATATGCGCGTAACATTGTGATCTCATATCATGATAAACAGCACATGATACCTACAGGTGGGACCCAGTTAGAATTTTTTTCAGGTTCAATAGTTCATCCTGCTGAAAGGGTCTTTGAAAAAGGGTTGTTTAAGGATGTTGAACGAAATACCCATGTTTTCAAAGGTGAAGTATCCAAACCCCAAAGTATTCCTCTCAACACATGGCTATGATGCTCCCCACTACTTCTGCTTGTGATCAGAGATGTACATATCGTCATCCACTAAAGGACATGCTCAACTGGTTACGGTCAAACAATTGACAAGAAGATCTGTGGAATTGAGCAGAATATTTGCTGTAGACCATCTTTTATACCAAGACAAAACAAAGTATATGATAACACTTCCAATCAGTTAAGATCAGAAGCCATGAGAGCCACGCCTGGTACTGCATTAGGACATTTATTATTATTACTATTATTATTGTTATTATTATTATTATTATTATTATATTATTATTATTATTATTATTATTATTATTATTATTATTATTATTATTGTTCTTGAGCAAGGCACTTTATTTCACGTTGCTCCAGTTCACTCAGCTGTAGAAATGAGTTGCGACGTCACTGCTGCCAAGCTGTATCGACCTTTGTCTTTCCCTTGGATAACATCAGTGGCGTGGAGAGGGGAGGCTGGTATGCATGGGCGACTGCTGGTCTTCCATAAACAATCTTGCCCGGACTTGTGTCTAGGAGGGTAACTTTCTAGGTGCAATCCCATGGTCATTCATGACCGAAGGGGGTCTTTTATTATTCAGTAGTTTTATTTTTATAGCGTGCTTTCACTTCACTACCGAGCGCAGCTCTGTGTGCTTTAGGTATGTGCTGTGATTTGTCGTGATGCTCTGATGGTTATTGTATGTTAAGTGTTCTGCGTAGGATGTGTGCAGTGCCTAGTAGTGCAATTTTCTGTTATATGTGTTTGTAAGTCCTGGTGTTTTTGTTATGTATTTGTCTGAATATTTTTTTATCATGCCTAATGCACCTACTATGATAGGAATTGTTTCTGTTTTTAGATTCCACATTCTGGTTACCTCTATTTCCAGGTCTTTGTATTTTGAAAGTTTCCCCATTTCTTTTAGAGACACGTTGTCATCCGCTGGTATTGATACATCAATTAGGAAACATTTTTTTTCTTCATGATCTCTGACAACTATATCTGGTCTGTTGGCCTTAATTTCTCTATCTGTGTGTATTGGCATATCCCAGAGTATGGTTGCTTTCCCGATTTCTGTGACCTTTTCTGGTGTGTGCCTATACCATTTTTTTTCTGTTGTTATTTCATAATGTTGGCATAGTTTCCAGTGTATGTTGGTCCCAATTCTCTCGTGTCTGTGAATATATTCCTTCTTAGCTAGGACTGGGCAGCCAGAAATAATATCAATTATTGTTTCTTGTCCATCTCCACATATTCTGCAGTTACTTGTTATATTTCTTTTCATTACATGTTTTGGTAATTTCTGGTGGGGAGGCTTTGGTCTTGTGCTGCAATTAAAAATCCTTCTGTCTCTGCTTTGAGTCCTGAGCTTCTCAACCATTGCTGGGATTTTCTTTGTCTATTTCGTTTGCATTTAGTTTAGTCCAGTATTTGCCATGAAGGGGCTTTTCTTCCCATCGTTTTATCATGGTTCGTTGCTGTTCGCTTTTTAGTTTGGATTTCATTTGTTTTATAGCTTTTGTTGTTTCTTCTTCTTCTTCTTCTTCTTCTTCTTCTTCTTCTTCTTCTTCTTCTTCTTCTTCTTCTTCTTCTTCTTCTTCTTCTTCTTCTTCTTCTTCTTCTTCTTCTTCATATTTGTTAGGTAGTATGATTTCTTGTTTGTATTTGTCAGCTTCCTTAAATACTGAGAACAGTTTTTTGTTTTGCTCGTGTTTTGCCGCTATTTGTATCAGTTTTCCTTCCTTCTGAAGTAGATATTTTTGCAGTCCTATTGTGGTTATTTTATAGTAGTTTTCCAGCTGTATAAGGCCTCTACCACCTTCTATCCGTTGTATATATAGCCTTTCTATGTCAGATTTGTGTGATGCATCCTAGATCCTGTCATTATTTTTCTTGTTTTCCTATCTATTTTGGTCAGTTCATTTCGTGTCCAGTTAAGGATATTGTAGTTGTAATTTATAACTGGGACGGCTAAAGTGTTGATACCTATAATCTTGCTTTTAGCATTGAGCTCTGTTTTCAGTATTGATCTAATTAGTCTGAAATATTCGTTTTTTATTTTCTCTTTCATTTGTGTGTATTGTGTCTTATCTAGTTCATGGATTTCTAAGTATTTGTAAGTTTGGCTTTGGTCTAATTTTATTTCATTGGTTTTATCTAGTGTGATGTTGCTACTCTTAACTAGTTTTCCTCTTTTCAGGGTTACTTTAGCGCATTTCTCTAATCCAAATTTCATATCTATTTCTTTGGTAAATCCATGAACTGTCTTTAGTAGTGTTTCCAGCTGTTTGTCATTTGTAGCGTATAGTTTTAGGTCATCCATATATAAAAGGTGGCTGATCGTTTTGCCGTAACATTTATATCCGCATCCAGTTCTGTTTAGCATACCCGATAGAGGTGACAGTGCCAAGCAGAAAAGAAGTGGAGAGAGCGTATCCCCCTGGAATATTCCTCTTCTAATGGGGATGGCTTTGGTTTTTCACAAGTCCCTCTTTTGTTTGGAGCTTATTATTATTATTATTATTATTATTATTATTATTATTATTATTATTATTATTATTATTATTATTATTCAGTAGTTTTATTTTTATAGCGTGCTTTCACTTCACTACCGAGCGCAGCTCTGTGTGCCTTGGGTATGTGCTGTGATTTGTTGTGATGCTCTGATGGTTATTGTATGGGAAGTGTTCTGCGTAGGATGTGTGCAGTGCCTAGTAGTGCAATTTTCTGTATGTTATATGTGTTTGTAAGTCCTGGTGTTTTTGTTATGTATTTGTCTGAATATCTTTTTATCATGCCTAATGCACCTACTATGATAGGAATTGTTTCTGTTTTCAGGTTCCACATTCTAGTTATCTCTATTTCCAGGTCTTTGTATTTTGAGAGTTTCTCCATTTCTTTTAGAGACACGTCGTCATCTGCCGGTATTGATACATCAATTAGAAAGCATTTTTTTTCTTCATGATCTCTGACAACTATTATTATTATTATTATTATTATTATTATTATTATTATTATTATTATTATTATTATTATTATTATTATTATTATTATTATTATTATTCCTTCGTAATTCAGTGTAGATAAAGATGCACGGAAGTCTTTAGTCATCTGTAAATCACAACAAGGATCTTAGACAGATATTACTTTCCTTAAGACGTGCGTTGTAACAAACCATGCAGCGTCATCAACTTTCTCGTTTTTCTATCCGGTGTTGATATTTCCTCGTTAGTCCATTTGAGGATGGACGCACTATATCTGACCACCGCAACTGCTCATATATTCATTGCAGTAATCAAATTTTGACATTCAGATTGGATTTCAACACCATCTTCACGCTTTTCTTGACAACCCTCGCTGACCTTGACTTTCATTTCTCTGTGTAGAATGTCATCCAGCTCCAAAATCCCTAAATATCTGTACTCACTACTGTCGGGTTCGCCCATGGTCTCTCCTGGTGGTAACCGCAATCCTCTGCAGGATGCTTTCTTCCCTCTTTTCATATTAAGTACTGAGCATTTGGTAATCCCAAATTCCATACCGATGTCCCTACAACACTTCTGGATTGTTTTGGTTAAGGAATCTAGCTGTTTTTCAGATTTCCCAAACAATTTCAAGTCATCCATAAGCAGTAGATGGTTCAATAATGGACCTTACTTCCCACACCGGTAACCCATCTTTCCTAAGTGTCATTGTTATGGGTATAAGTGCAAAAATTCTGTGTTTGGCCCCTTGTGGGTAGTAAAGAAATATATATATATACATATATATATATATATATATATATATATATATATATATATATATATCTTTATATATAAAAGTCAAGCTGTGTGTCTGTCTCCTACGATTTAGATTCATAACTACTCCCACATTTTGCGGTGCAGTTTAACCAAAACCAGGTATCTTATAGTCGTGATTCATATCGAGCCCTTCTGGGTATTAGCGCGCGTCTACGATGAGTCTACGATTTTTAAAAACATTTACCATCATTATTTTCCATTTTAATGCATTTGTTTCGCTATTATATAAGGGAAGTAACTCTCTAAAAATGTCTACGATGAGTCAACGATTTTAAAAAAATTACCATCATTTTTTTTCCATTTTTAATGCATTTTTTGCTATTTTTTGGCTATAACTCTCTAAAAATGCTTATATAGTTATTTCCCTTACAAACCCGAGCAACGCCGGGCGATACTGCTAGTATATATATATATATATATAATAGAAATATGTTACAAAAAGAAAATAGAAACTACACGTAAGGGGAAAGTAAGAAGAAAATAAGCGAAAATGCACATTGAAAATCAAAAAAAGTAAAGGCTTTTATGAAAAGTAACGATAGATACAATTAGATGAACTGAGGTAGGAATAAAAGTAATAAGAGTCATTATTGTGAATTGTTAAAGAGATTCAAAAGCATACCGGTTTCGTGAATTTACTAATTATTGCTTTGAATGCACACCGATTAATGAACGATGTCAGGTATACTATTCCCTGAGTAAAACAATTATGTGCAAGGGAGGTAAGTAGTTCTGGATTTGGTACAATTAGGCTAGATATAGATCTGTAATGTGAATGGTGTATGGGATGTATGGGGGTTAGTGGTATTAATTGAAAGGTTAGTAGTGTTCTGTATTATGTTATGTGTTCATATTGAGTTGTGGAAGATATTTATTGATGAAAGCTGCCTCTTTATTCATTCGTTGTTGTACTGAGGTGTTCTGTGAACATTGATAGAAGGGGAAAATTAGGAAATTAGGATTAAGATTCCTAGCACACCATTCTATGTGTTCACTAACCTGTATCTGTCTGTATTGTGCGTAGCAGATTTGTTCTTTAGGGAGAGTGGTTCTTCGACAGAGGGATATTTCTGTTTGGCCAATATAATTATGACCACACCCTAAGCATATAATGGCATAGATAAGATTTTCCGAGGCACAGGTGAAATCTGATTTGATCTTAAATATTTCACCTTGTTTATAGTGGAATTCTGAACCCCCATATATATATATATATATATATATATATATCCGTAATAATGAAGGGTGAAATTAATTAATTTGGAATAATTATCAATTACACCAAGTAGTCTTCGGCATGTAAAAGCCTCATTCGAGGAAAATTTAAGTAATACTAAGCAATAAAGGTTTTAGCAACGAATTGCCTTACCACATACCGAATTTAGAAATAGCAGTCAAAGAGTTATAGCTATTTCTTCTACTAAAAAGGGAGATCTCAGTAAAAACAGCAATTGGAAGGCAGACACAAACAGGTAAGAGAGAATTTCATTCTCTCTTACCTGTTTGTGTCTGCCTTCCAATTGCTGTTTTTACTGAGATCTCCCTTTTTAGTAGAAGAAATAGCTATAACTCTTTGACTGCTATTTCTAAATTCGGTATGTGGTAAGGCAATTCGTTGCTAAACCCTTTATTGCTTAGTATATATATATATATATATTATATATATATATAATATATATATATATATATATATATATATATATATATATACATATGTTTGTACGATGTCTCTTTCATTCTTTTGTTGTCTTACCATTACTTTTAATATATATATATATTATATATATATATATATATATATATAATTTCTATCAGTAATTAAAAATAGAACAAGGTGAACTGGTTCTTTTCAAGACCAAGGTCAGCGTGCTCATTGATCGCTAGTAGTAGTAAACACATTTCACCTCAGCTGACCCCAAAGGTGTGAGGCCTCTTTTGTCCCCTTATCGCACAGGAATGTCCACTGATGATCTACCGAAGGTATTTACAGACATATAGAATTTGGTCTATTCACCAATCTGCTTCTCTTTCTCCTACTCTCAACACAGTTACAAAACCAGTGATTATAGGAGCACTGGAAATGACCAGTAAATGAACTAAAAGTTAGTTGAGAATGACCCCTGGATCATCATTCATGTAGGGAGCGCAAAAGATAGTATTAAGTGTTAACTGCAAATATAAACAGACTGTATATGAAAAGAAGGAGTGGTGCCAGAGGACTGATTAGTATAGACTATTGTATAAGAAGTGAAAGGAGAACGCTTGCCGAGTATTTGATAAATAGTGACGAAGATCTGCTGCAATATACCGGGACCCATATTATTATTGATAATTTTAAATGCTATAGTTTGAACAATGGTGGTAATGATAATCACTGTGGCTTTGGAGGCGACACAATTCAAGTACGTTATTTATATATGTGTGTATGTACATACATCTGTTTTCAGTATTGATCTAATTAGTCTGAAATATTCGTTTTTTATTTTCTCTTTCATTTGTGTGTATTGTGTCTTATCTAGTTCATGGATTTCTAAGTATTTGTAAGTTTGGCTTTGGTCTAATTTTATTTCATTGGTTTTATCTAGTGTGATGTTGCTACTCTTAACTAGTTTTCCTCTTTTCAGGGTTACTTTAGCGCATTTCTCTAATCCAAATTTCATATCTATTTCTTTGGTAAATCCATGAACTGTCTTTAGTAGTGTTTCCAGCTGTTTGTCATTTGTAGCGTATAGTTTTAGGTCATCCATATATAAAAGGTGGCTGATCGTTTTGCCGTAACATTTATATCCGCATCCAGTTCTGTTTAGCATATCCGATAGAGGTGACAGTGCCAAGCAGAAAAGGAGTGGAGAGAGCGTGTTTCCCTGGAATATTCCTCTTCTAATGGGGATGTCTTTGGTTTTCATGAGTCCCTCTTTTGTTTGGAGGTGTAGGACTGTTTGCCATTTATTCATAGAGTGCTCTATGAATTTTATGATTGTTGGTGCTACTTTGTTAATGGCTAGTGTTTCGAGGATCCATGTGTGGGGATGCTATCAAACGCCTTTTTGTAGTCAATCCAGGCCATACTGAGGCCTTTCTTCTTTCTGTGGCAGTCTTCAGTTACGGCTTTATTAATCATTAGTTGATCTTTACAGCCATATGAGCCTTTGCGGCATCCTTTCTGCTCTTCTGGGAACAGTTGTTTTCGTCCAGGTGCTTGTTCAGCCTTTGCGATATCACTGCAGTAAATGCCTTGAACATAGTAGGGAGGCAGGTTATTGGTCTGTAGTTTTCTGGCTTTGCTGTTTCATTTGATTTGGGAATTAAGACGGTTTTCCCCTTCGTGAGCCATTCAGGCATTGTCTCTGTCTCTGCTAGTATGCTGTTAAAGTTTTCAGCCAGCTTTTTGTGCATTCCTGTTAGATATTTCAACCAGAAGTTGGGGATCTTGTCATGCCCAGGTGCCTTCCAGTTGCTTAGTTTTTGCAGTGCCTGGGTGACCTCTTCAGTTGTTATGGGGGTCCAAAGTTGTTCAGATGCCGAGTTTGTTATTTTGATACTCCTTTTTTTTGGCTGTTCGTTCGCCAACCATATTTTATTATTATTATTATTATTATTATTATTATTATTATTATTATTATTATTATTATTATTATTATTATTTGTTGAAAACTCTGAGCATATTTTGCTGGGTATGATGGAAAGTGTCTATTGTTCACGGCCAGCAGACTAAGGTGACACTTGTTTACCGGCTATGCTTCAAAAACCCTGGGAAGAATTCTTGCAGTTCCAAGCGATGCTGATTTTTCTAAGTGTTCTATCTTTACATTTGTACCAATCTTTTTGAGTGATGTTGGTAGTTGAGTCCTGATACTTCCGAGTGCATCAATTACTATTGGTCTCATGTCTACTCCCCTCGTTGACCTCAAACTTAGTATTTCCCACTTGAAATCGTCGTAGTTGTTCAGTTTTTCTTTCTCGTTGATCCTGTTGTCACCGGGACATGTTATGTCGATTATCATGCAATTTCATTCTTTTTTATTCACCACAACAATGTCCGATTTCCGATGTCTAGTCAGGTGACCACACTGAACCATTGCATCCAACAGGATTCTACAGTCTTCATTCTGGGTGACTCCTGCAGGAGTTTTCTCGTACCACGTCATTGCTCTTTGCAGGCCTTGATTTCCACAGAGCTCCCAATGGATCATTCTTGCCACATTGTGATGTCTTTTTTAATCGCATTGTGTCAATTTGTGGCATTCGGTAACGATGTGCAATACCATTTCACACAATACATTCTGCATTTTTCGCTCTCGGTAGTCTTGTTGATTCTGCAGTTCACAGTTAGTCCTTAACGCTTATCCTTGTGTTGCACATATAAGTGCTTCTATCTCTCTTTTTCAGGTCACTCTTCCTCATCCATAGGCTCCACTCTTCTGTATCTGTCTTGGATTTCGTAACTCTTGCAAACTGACCGTGCATTTTTTCTCTTTCCATGCTGTTTCTTTTTCTGTTTTTTTCTTTTTCATCTTTAATTTTTTTTTTACTTTACGCAATTATCAATTTTGATGACGCCGGACTGATCAGACCCTTATCCTCATTGTTGTTGTTGTTGTTGTCATTGTTAAGTGAGAGTGCAGTGCATTCCATCAAAGTGAGACTGCAGTAAAATAGACAAAGTCCAGTATACCCATCACGACCACCCGTCTGATAAGAGTAAACGAACTACATGCATCACAAACCTATGTGCGCGTCAAGGGGATCTCATACAAAGATAAACAGCGCATGTCCTTACAGACGAGGCCCAGTTACAATTTTCTTCTGGTCGAGTAGCCCATCCCGCTAAAAAGGTCACTCAGTAAATGTTGTTTAAGGATGTTGAATGAAACACCCATGTTTCCAGAGGGGAATTATTCAAAACCCGAAGAATTCCTCTCAACAGACGGCTCTGATGCTTCTCCACTAAATCTGCTCGTGACCAGCCACTAAGGGACATATTCAACTGGTTAAGTTCAAACAACTGTCAAGCAAATCTGTGGTACGGAACGAAATATTTGTTGTAGTCCATTTCTAACAAACATGACAAAACAATGAACATGATAGCACTCCCAATCAGTTAAGATCAGAAGCCATGAGAGTCCCTGTCTGGTACTCAATCAGGGCATTCTTCTTATTATTATTGCTTTGGCGCAGCTTCTTACGCTGGAGATGTACTGCAGTGTTAGCTGTTCACAACCAGTGAACTAAAGTAACACCTTTTATTTTTCGAGCACCTTCCGGAGTATTCGAGCGGTTCTAAGCAGTGCTGTTTTCTGCAAGTACTCCATCCTTATTGCAGCCCATATTTGTTCCAGTTATTTCTCGAGATTTTTGCTCACTATTCCAAGGCCTCCGGCAATTATTGGTACTAATGCTACCTTTCTCATCGACCACAATTGCATAACTTCTCAAGCTAAGCTGTCATATCTATAGACTTTTCTTTCTTCCTTGTCGCATACCTTGTTGTCAACTGGGCATGCTATATCTATGATCCAGTATCGTTTGCTTTCTTTCTCAATTAAGACTATGTCTGGCTTCCTATTCCCTATCTCATGGTCGCACTGAATCATAAAATCCCTCAAGATCTTTGCATTTCTATTTTCGACGATGCCTTCAGGTTTGTGGTTGTACCAATTGTTTACTCTGTCAAGTCCATACTTGTTGCAAAGTGTCCAGTGGACAAGCCTTGCTATATTGTTGTGGCGTCTGTTATACTCCTTCTGGGCTAGTGGCGTACATTAGCTGATAATATGCCATACGGTTTCACCGTTTTGTCCACATACTCTGCACTTATCACTTTCTGCTGTGTTGTCTATTCTGTATTTTATGAAGCTTGTTCTTAGTGCTTGTTCTTGGGCAGCACAGATTTCAGCTGCATTAGTACCGGTCATCCTCTAGAAGCCAAGAGTAGCAAGGGCACGTTTGTTTTGCTATGCATGCTAAAATTATCACCACATTTATTCCATTTTAGATGGAGAGTGCTTTCCATAGTATATAGGCTGTACCTATCAAGGTTATGTTTTGAAGTTCACGGAGATTGCAGTTACCAGATACTTCACATTCCCAACGCACCAATTACTATTGGAATTATCGTAGTACTAAGCCTCCAGATTTTTTTAAATTTTAGTTTGCAGATCTTTATAATGAGAAAGCTTTTCGTATTCCTTTCTTGAGAATTTTAATCTTGTGGGAGAGACATATCTATTAACAGACAAGTTTCTCTGTTGTAGTCCTTGATCACAGTGTCTGGTCGATTGGAGTCATTTTTTCTTTCTGTTTGTATGGGGAAGTTCCAAAGGATAGTGACGCCATCGCCATTTACTATATCCGATTCACTTCTTCAGAAATGAGCTGGAGCAGGTAGTGTAGCCGTGAAGAAATACTGGAAATATCATGAAAGGGATAGTGCCATACCATCAAGAGATGATCTTTTATGATAATATTATATATGCATAGATTTCAGATTGCTTTGGGTAAATTTATACAGCAATATTGTTAAGTAATCGATAATGCTCAAATCTCCAGCAGAACATCTTGAACATCGGGTAATGTTCCAAGTTTTCAGAAAGTGACTCTTCTTATTTCTTGACAAGTATTCCATCGACGAGACAATATGCTTGAAAAACAGGATGACAAAGTGCAAGGTGCATTACAGAAGTTTTTTTGTACTGTTTTAGGAGAGACAGTTGGAATGTAATTTTAATATATCATTACAATACATTTAATAAGCTGTTATTCCAGATTGAACGAGACAGTTGTAACAGTATTTTGAACACACCCTACTAAGCACTCCCTATTAAACACTACTTTTCTCTGCTGACTATTTTACAGAATTCAGTCAGAACGTTTGGAAGTTTACTGTGCAGTAAGTGTTGAGGTAAACTGGCACACAAACGCAACAGCAAATCATGAACTCCTCTAGACTGCTTGCGGTTTAGCTTTTTCGCTGGCACGAGATTCAGAGACGGTAGAGTGGAGGTGAGAGACGGTGAGTGATGTAGGAGCGAGAGAGACGTCGGAACATCCGAGCTGGTTGAGAAAATTTGAAATTTTCTAGATGGAGACCGTCGTGTGGCTATAAAAATAATAAGCATATAATTTGGTAGGTTCCGATCCGCTTCTTCAGAAATGAGATGGAGCAGGTTGGTGTGATAACTGTATAAAGAATTATTCATGAACATACGCAAAATTTGTGCAAAGTTTATTCCTAGAGTGCTCTGTGACGAGTATCCTGGTAACCATTGCCTTGACAGAGATGAGCATCAAAACTGTCCCTCACTCTCCCTACAGTCTACATCTAAGCTGAAAGAGAACATCAGAATCAGTCGTTTTGAAGATGAACGGGATGTGACAAGGGTCTTCGATACCTTCACATTAGACGACTTCCAGGGGGCATTCACGAAGTGGCTGGATTAAAGTACATTGAAGTCAGAAGATCCTACTTTAAGAAAGAGTAGAGTTTTGTGCTTTTTTTTTAATTAATAAATGTCCCACCTGAAAAAGTCTGAAAACTTCTGGAATACACATTGTATTTCATATATATGAGAGAAATAAGACCTATGATACTTTGCAGTATCTTTGTACTCTAAAAAGATGAGATTGCAAATCGTCAACACCGAAGACTTGATAAGAAAAAAGATGTCTGCCAATGGTTTTTCTACTTCCAGATTTATTGTTAGTTACTCTAGATGAGGAACATGTTAAGAGATTCGGTTAGCTCTTCCACCAGTTCATTGTTGACATGTATACCAAAATTGCATTTGAGCGATTGTGTTACATCAGCCAAAACTACAACAGAAAAAAAGTGGATTCATATACTCCCTTCATAGTTACTGTCGCAAAAGAGGCCATTCTACCAATGCAATGCAGTTACTTAAACAACCCAGTTTATTTTTTACTTAAACAACCCAGTTTGCATTTAGTTACTAAGTTCACCTACTGTTCTAATAAATTCGATCCTCAGGCAATGTCGATTGCCTCAATTAATACATACATATACATACAGGCCCATACACTCGCAAAATGTTGATAATCATTAAGTCACAGTCGGAGACACTTATCCAGGGTGTTTTGCAATGAGATAGAGATTGTATAGCTGGAAAGTAAATACTGAACCACACAGTTAATGACTGATATTTTAGATATACATAATGCTTTATTTAAGTGTTTTATTACATTAAGAAATAGATTTTTAAAAACTGTACCCATTTCAACCCTTTTATGAAAAAACAGACTTTAACAATATGCATTTAGTGCATATAAAAATAAACTTGGCATTAAAAATTATTCAATTCCCGCATCAACAGAATGTAATCCAAATGTTAAATGCAATGATTCCTTGAATGATGAATGATAAAAAAAGAAATTTTAAATCTGTTATGATCTGACCTCTAAGCGTAAAATAATATAATTACTGTAAGCAATGTTTTCCTCGTACCTTTCTGATTCTGCTTCGTGGAAGCGTGTGATTGTTCATGTTTCTTTAGCTTTAGGTTATCTCTGATCGAGCAGACCTATGATGAAAGATATTTCAACCGTAACTATCCCATCTCTTTAAGAATATCTTGGAATATATTATCTTATATGTGTTGTCTCCTCCTTTTTATACGGTGAACTGTGTTTTGAGGAAGATTTGGATGATGCTATATCTAGTATGTCGGACGATCACGTAAATATTCACTAGTATATTCAAGCAATAAATAGATAAATAAATAAGTGGTTAATAAAGCAAGAAATTATTATTAATTTGCTATGGCACATCAACTATATTATAATTAATCAGATATATTTATTTTCGCATGTATTTGTTTCTTAGTTTTCTGGTTATTCAAATATAATTTCTCCACACCAGCTCTGATGAACATAATAAGTTCAGTACATTATAGACGTTGAAAATTTAAAAATAGATTTGACTTAATTGTGTAAGGTAATATTTCACTGACTGAACGTACATAAGTAGAAAATCATTCGCCATCATCAGCTGTTTTAAATATATTCCAAAGAGCAGACTAATGATATTTCCCAACACGAATAGCTCATTTATTGATTGTCCAGATGTGGCTAATTTCCAAAGAAGTAAACATTAATTAATGTTTATATTTTGTTGGGAAGCCTCTCCATAGGGACAAAATCAAGACCGTTCTGTTTTGCTTGAAGAAAATACCGATTAAATATTTACAACAAAATATTGGATGTGTATAAATCTACTATTAGTATAAGACGTTCGTTAACAAGAGTAAGCGTCTGGCTCACTTTCAAGTGGTAGTTTTAAACGTTCTGAAGTGACTCGGTCTGCGGCCAAGGAAAATATCCTCTTACGATTTAATTATCCAACCACATAATTTGATTTTTATTTAAATTATTTAAATACAATAATATCATCCGATTGAGGAATGAGACTACTGAGCAGTGTTCTGTTAATAAACATGAGTCCAACCTCTTTTTGCTCGCGCAAAATCACTTTTAGATTAAAATAAAAACAAGAATTAATATTAGTTTCGAATTCTGGTACAAGGCCAAATTCGGGTGGAGTCGATTACTCCACTGCTTAACTGGTACTTATTCTATCGACCTCGAAACGGTGAAAGGCAAAGTTGACCTCGGCGGACTTTGAACTCAGAACGTAAAGACAAACGGGATGCCGCTAAGCATTTTTTCCGACCTACTAAGGGTTCTTCTGGCTCACTGCCTTACGTTTTGTTAAAATTATTATACATCATTATGCTTTACGCTTCAAAATTGGAGCTGGTAGATTCGTTAGTAGGTCATACAAAATGTATTATTATTATTATTATTATTATTAGTAGTAGTAGTAGTAGTAGTAGTAGTAGTAGTAGTAGTAGTAGTAGTAGTAGTATGAACGAGAAAATAAAGAAAGACTATTATAGACGTGTTAGATCAATACTAAGAGCAGAGCTCAATGCTAAAAACAAGATGATAGGTATTAAAACTTTATCTGTCCCAGTGATAAGTTACAGGTACAATATCTTTAACTGGACACTAAATTAACTAACCAAAATAGACAGGAAAACAAGAAACATAATGACAGGATCTATGATGCACCACACAAAATCTGACATAGAAAGGCTATATATATATACAACGAATAAAAGGTGGTAGAGGCCTTATACATCTGGAAAACTATTATAAAATAACCACCACAGAAATGCAAAAATGCCTACTTCAGAAGCAAGGAAAACTGATACAAATAGCCGCAAAACATGAGCAAAACAAAAAACTGTTAAGGAAGCTGACAAATACAAACAAGAAATCATGCGACCTAACAAATAATAATAATAATAATAATAATATAATAATAATAATAATAATAATAATAATAATAATAATAATAATAATAAGAAGAAGAAGAAAGAAGAAGAAGAAGAAGAAGAAGAAGAAGAAGAAGAAGAAGAAGAAGAAGAAGATAAAGAAGAACTATAAAACAAATGAAATCCAAACTAAAACTAGAACAGCAACGGATCATTATAAAACGATGGCAGGAAAAGCCCCTTCATAGCAAATACTGGACTAAACTAAATGCAAAAGAAATAGACAGAGAAAATTCCCAGAAATGGTTGAGAAGCTCAGGACTCAAAGCAGAGACGGAGGGGTTTTTAATTGCAGCACAAGACCAAAGCCTCCTCATCAGAAATTACCAAAAACATATGATGAAAAGAAACATAACAAGTAACTGCAGAAAATGTGGAGATGGACAAGAAACAATATATCATATTATCTCTGGCTGCCCAGTCCTGGCTAAGAAGGAATATATTCACAGACACGACAGAGTTTGGACCTACATACACTGGAAGCTATGCCAACACTATGGGATAACAACAGAAAAAAAGATGGTATAGGCACACACCAGAAAATGCCACAAAACGAGAAAGCAACCATGCTTTGGGATATGCCAATACACACAGATAGAGAAATTAAGGCCAATAGGCCAGATATAGTTGTTAGAGATCATGAAGAAAATTGATGTATCAATACCAGCAGATGACAACGTTTCTCTTAAAGAAATGGAGAAACTTTCAAAATACAAAGACCTGGAAATAGATATAACTCGAATGTGGAATCTAAAAACAGAAACAAGTCCTACCATAGTAGGCACATTAGGTATGATAAAAAAAAATATTCAGACAAATACATAACAAAAACACTCGGACTTACAAATATATATAACATACAGAAAATTGCACTACTGTGCACTGCACACATCCTACGCAAAACACTTTCAATTCAGTAACAATACGAGAATCACAAAAAACCACAGCACATACCCAAGGCACACTGAGCTGCGCTCGGTAGTGAAGTGAAAGCACTACTGTGCACTGCCCACATCCTACGCAAAACACCTTCAATTCAGTAACAATACGAGAATCACAAAAAACCACAGCACATACCCAAGGCACACTGAGCTGCGCTCGGTAGTGAAGTGAAAGCACTCTATAAAAATAAAACTACTGAATAATAATAATAATAATGATAATAATAATAATAATAATAATAATAATAATAATAATAATAATAATAATGATAATAATAATAGCAACAACAACAACAACAACAACAACAACAACAATAATAATAATAATAATAATAATAATAATAATAATATCTGTTGACACTCTACTGCCAACTGAAATATTATTAGAATGAGATAACAGGCTCATTGTTCTATTTTAACATGCTTGAATAAACCGCTGTTTAATCAAGACTCCTACTCAGTTTAAGGGGAGAAGAAAAGCTATAAAGAGGATCAGAATATTGAACATTTCTCCCTAATTAGTTAAAAAAAGGAAAAAATCTATGTGTTATAAAATTTACAGTTAGCATGTAGTACTCTGCTTATTCATATGTTTTGTGGTATTCCTTTAACATTCATTCCTTCGTCTATTATTAGACTTTCGAACGAAATAATTATCTGACACATGAATAATTTAAAACTGTTTTATTTCGAATAAAGAAATCAATGTAATGAATTAGCTAGGACTTACTCGTGGCATAAATCAGATCGATCATTTTCCCGATGATAACGACGGACTAAATGCATTTTTGAATGAGCAACATCTTCCGTGGTGACTTTTATGGGTCTTATTTTAACACATATCCAGTAGACATCTTTCAATATCAACGAGTAAAGTAATTAATAAACATGAGTCATGAAGACGATCTAAGTGAGAGGGCATTTAATAATACTCATTAGTAAATTAAACAGATCAGAAGTAAAGTAAGGCTTAAAGATGTTTGAGAGACTAAACATTATCTCGATAATTTATTGTTGAAAGAATTTAAAAATGGAAAACGAAATGATCTTAAAAGACAGGATGTTTGCTGTTGTTTAGCTTCATTTCAACTTTGATTGAACAGACCTATGAATAAAGGCTTTCCAACCATGGCTCCGCCATTCTTTACTTGAGACATGCGTATTTAAAACACTATCAAATGACTTTATCTTTTTAGAACAGAGTAATTTGAAGATATGCTTGCTATTTCTAGCAAGTCGAACGACCACTTAGAGATTCATTCGTTTTTCTGTATGGGTGGCTTTGCATAAAATTCTTTATAAACAATGTAATTTAATGTCACGCATAAAGAATAATGTTCCAAGGTTTTTCCATAAAAGACCAATCTAATCAATATGTGCTGGACACAACGGACTCTACTACCTATCGATTGGTTTAGAATCTTGTTCATAATAATTTATGAGTATTCCTAAAGGACGCTGAGTATAAAAATAAACCAAACCCAGTTAGAAGTCTGGAAAAGGCGACAGCTGTTCTGGAGAATAAAAGAAAAACATTCTAATACGTTTATGCAATTTCAGCGATTTATGTTTGCAGATGATACTAGATCGAATTGTTTTCTGCTAAATATCAATTCTTGGACGTTGTGTTACACCTACGTTCATTAATAAATGTGAACTGCATCAAAATGAATGCATTGAAGAGAGTCTTTTAAGATATGGGATATAACTAGTAACTATGGTAACGGTGAATAAGTAGGGAAGATGACTACTAGGTAGAAGAAATGTAAATAGTATTACAGGGAATTTATCATGATTTGTGAATGTCGTTACCGTTTTCTTGTTTCTGCTCGCTATTTTCCCTGCTTTTGTTGCTTCATGATGTTATTTTTAGTTTTTGTTATCGTTGTAAATGTTGATGCTGTGTGTTTGGACTAGTGTATGATGTGTGTATACATGCATGCATACACATAGGTAGATAGATAGATAGATAGATAGATAGATAGATAGATAGATAGATAGATAGATAGATAGATAGATAGATAGATAGATAGATAGATAGATAGATTGGTTGATTGATTGACTGATCGATTGATTGATTTGCACACACACACGCATGCGCACGCACGCACACACATGCATACACATATACACACACATAAACTCGTGCGAGCGCATGCCTGTTCTATCCTGTCATTCGCAGCAAATTGAAACACGAATAATTAGGTAAATATTAGCTATGTGTGTGTTCGTATATGCATATAGTTGTTGTTATTCGTGTTGCACTTTCATTTTTGTACATGTTGTCATTTAGACTTATGAACAAAAGAGTTCCAGCTATTACCATTTATTCTTTTACTTATGTATATGGACTCCAGCACCACATTATCTAAAGTGACCTTTCTTAAGATTGTTTGGTGTGATTTGAAGGATATTTGCCCTATATGATTAGAAGATTGGCTGACAACGTATAGGTTGATTACAGCAATTGTTTAGCCAGAGTAATCGGGCTAAAATATAACAGTGGAAACCTTATATCTTTGTAATATTGGTTTCAAATTTTGGCACAAGGCTAGCAATTTCGGGAAAGAAGTAAGTCGATTACACCAGCCCCAGTGTTCAGCTGGTACTCATTTCAATGGCCTCAATGTTCAATCAATATTTATTTTATCGACACCCAAAGAATAAAAGACAAAGTCGACCTTTGCAGAATTTGAACTCGGAACGTGAAGACAGACGAAATATCACTAAGCATTTTGTCCGTCATGCTAACGGCTCCGCTAGTTCAGCGCTCTATATCTTTGTAATATTGATTTCAAATGTTGGCACAAACAAGCAAGAGCAAGTTCGGCGGAGGGGTAAATTGATAACATCGACCCCAGTACTCAGTTGGTATTATTTTATCAACCCCGGAAGAGAACTTTACAATACTTTAGATGGCAAGTAAAATCTCTCGGTCCATTTTTTAACCCAAGACTATGTCTGTCAAATAGACGAGCTCTGAAAAAATCCATCTAACAAGTGGCGATCACGCCTGGTTAATCTGGGTTCCATCCTTACTAGTATCCTTACCCAACCTCTCTATGATTAATTGTATGAGGTGAAACTTGTCTTGGTTGGTGCATTTTGCACATCATCATCATCGTCGTTCAGGTCATCGACGATAAGCGCCAACCTGCTTGCTAACACTATAACCAAACTATTGGAATGTGCGCTTAGAGTTATGGGCTGAAATTTATCAATGTAATATCTCGTTTGAATTCTTTCTTTCTCGGTAACGCTGCCGCTTCTCAACTCCCAGAACTGGAAATTCTCTTGTTCTGCTGTCAGTTGCGATAAATACCTGCCAAGACATCCATTGCAAACAAGTCTGACATATATAAGTAAAGCTCGTAAGGCAACCAATCCAAACGAGACAATTTGCCCGCCATTATTTCCACTATTTCCGCGGCTGTTATCGGTTTTTCGCAACACTTTGTCTCTCTAGTTGATAGTCATAACAGACCGTTGAGATAGACAGTGAATTGCATCCTGTTATCTGACCTGCTACATATCATCGAGCAGTCGACGGAAATGCTACAGGCGTCCATAATTCCCCACCCCACTGGAATAATGAATCGTAGCTTTATTGTCATGTTGCGTCTCCGCCACTCTAGCCCATCAAATGGTTTTTTTTCTTCACATGCCTGAGCGCTAACAACTCGAAGAGTCATGCTTTAAGTTGCTTAACTACTAGAGAGCCAACCTCAACGCGTGCACGTCACTACTGAAGCCTTGCTTACGACCCTCTTCTAAGTTTCTAAATAGTTCACCCTCTATCTTAGTTTTCGTGAATGCTACTGCTTACTAAACTTAATTTATTCTACTTTAAACGCTTTTCCACTGTGAACCACTATTAACGATTGCATTCATTAAAACTGCTTAGCGAACTAGTTAACACGATCTTTTAAGCTTGGAGCACCAGGAGCGACGCGTTCAGTTTCCAGTAACAATGTCCCTACCAACGAATTCCTTGATGGCAGCGTTTTTTTTTGCTACTGTTCCTTCTATTGTTGATGTAGTTACCGTTGTTGCTGTTGCTGCTGCTGATATTACAGTTGCTTTCACGGATGCTTGTTTTATTGTTGTTGTTGTCATTGTTGTTGCTATTATTGTTGCTGTGGCAGCATGTTACTCTTGGTGCTGGTGTTTTGTTGCTGATATTTTTGATGCATTGATGATGGTGTCGGCAGCAAAGGAGGGGATCTCCCCTCTCTTCCCACCTTTACTGTGGACGGAAAGCCTTCTGATGGCTTGTATCACCATACGTAATTCCGAGACTGTGCCTTCTGAGCAAGCTGATAAATTGTCCAGGTCCGGCGTAGCTTCCATAATTTCTTGTTTATTTATTTTTTGTTTTTTGTTTATGTGTGCGTGGGGGGGGGGGCTCAGTACGTTTTATCCTCTATACAGAAGAGAACAGGCGACACCAACCATTAGCTGTTTACTTCTGGAGGAATATCGGCCACGCATATTTTCACTACTTTCCAAAGTAGACTGATACGAAGACTAGTTCGTCTTCTACAGGGTTGTTGTGAAGTGCTTCCTGGTTTCACCTTTCATTTTAAATCTCACTTCAACAGTGGTAAATTTTTTCCTACAACGGCTTTGGTGTTAGTATCCCAAATTAATCTGATACCCTTTTTATGTCGCTTGCTCTGTTTCCTTCTGGTTTAACATTAAGTTTAGAGTAGGCAAAAGACCATAAATTGAAGGTTCAGTTTATACAATCCAAGTATTTGATTGATTCTTATGTTAACGATCTTGAAAGAATTGAAACAAGCTTGACGTTTGCAGTACTGTATATAAATTCAGGACACGAAGCATTTTGTCCGGCATTTTACTGATTCTGCATGTCCAAAAATTAATAATTCTGATGATCTGAACGATGTCGACGACGAATATATTCATGGGATAGGGGTGATGATAGTCACACTCTTAATAATTTTGATAAATACCATAATCGTACTGAAGAAATCACCTATAACTGATCACACACACACACACATATGTGCGTGTTTAGCATATAACACATGTTTAGTGTTGATTGAAGAGAAAGTAGACATACCAACTTGCCGGGTGATCCTGTGAGTACACGTGTGACCAAAATAGACATGTATGTGCGTATGTGTGTATGAATGTATATACGCATGCATACATATATATAAATATGCAGAGGCACATACATACATACATACATACATACATACATACATACATACATACATACATACATACATACCCGGAAGATACTAACCAACACACATAATTTCCACATCAACAGTGACGTAGACCGCCTCTACCTAAAGCGAAAACAAAAGGGCAGAGACAATATCGATTCAGACTGCCTTTGAACATTGTATCATATCTCTTTGGCAATGCCTTTTGACTAATAAGTGTTGAAGTCTATTCCTTGACCAAGTTTGCATACATGAGGCTGATAACATCGTAAGATTTAGAAAGCAGCTCCTTGAGCAACATTCCTTGTCTATTCTCCTTAAATACATAGCCAATGAAGTTGCACGACTCTACTGTGTTGTATCATCAGATGAAAGGATGAGCGTATATCAGCAGAAGACCATGCATGAACATGTTAACAGAAAGCTCCGGGATGATAGCAACATTGATCATCAAAGCAGTCTATCATGGACCAACAACCGGAGTACTATCTACCACTTTGAAAGGTATGCGTTTGCAATCCAAGAACAAGAAATATCAACCAAATATTTAATGCACAAATGGAACAGAGACGCAGGAAAAGCACCAAACTGTGATAACCGATGCAAACTTTGTGGAGTTAACACCGAAGATATCGCCTACATCATAAGCAGTTGTCCGAAAATGTCATTGTTTTATCTGCTAATGAGACATGATGTCCTAGCTAGGGCATTGTATAATAAGATCCGTCAAAAGAACAACCCTGAGGACAAAGAAACAAGAATCCACAGTATGGCAGAAGCCAAAGTCACTCATAATAGACTGGAGTACCGGTAGAATGTCCCTGAGAAAACTCAATAAAATGTAAACATAATAGACTTGTCATAGTGATTTGAGATAGACAAGAGAAGCTGCGTACACTTGTGGAAATCAGCTGCCCAGCCGATGTTAACATAAAGCTAAAGATCAGCGAAAAAGAAAATACCTACGCTGAACTATTGAGAAATCTACAGTTACTCTATCCAGATTACAAATTCAGGTTTATACCTGTAATTTATTGGGTCACTGGGATGTGTAACACACTGCCTAAATACCAATCTTGAGAAATTACGCTTTTGAAAACTAGAAATGGGATAGCTGATTCGAAGACGAAAAGATCCAAACCATCACTGGAACTGTAAAAAATCTGTAAGACTTTCCAGAAGTTTATCATTTAAATATATATGAGCATGCATAGACATGCAGCTATATTCATGAGAATACATACCAACAACAAAACCTACAAATCTGCACATGTACATACATACATGTGAAGGTGCATGGCTCAGTGGTTAGAGTGAAGGCACATGGCTCAGTAGTTAGAGTAAAGGCGCATGGCTCAGTGGTTAGAGCGTCGGGCTTACAATCATGAGATAGTGAGTTCGATTCCCGGACCAGGCTGTGTTGTGTTCTCGAGCAAGATACTTTATTTCACGTTGCTCTAATTCACTCAGCTGTAGAAATGAGTTGCGACATCACTGGTGCCAAGCTGGATCGGCCTTTACCTTTCCCTTGGATAACATCGGTGAGGTGGTAGGGGAGGCTGGTATGCATGGATGACTACCTGTCTTCTTCAAACAACTTTGCCCGGACTTATGCCCCGGAGGGTAACTTTCAGGGTGCAATCTCATGATCATTCATGACCGAAGTGGGGCTTTACCCTTTTCTTTACATACATACATACATACAAAAATTCAAATGAAGTACTCATGGATCTAGGCAAGAAACTTGTTTTTCTCTATTGGCATGAAATCTTGAAATAAAACTGAGTAATGATATACATACATACATACATACATACATACATACATACATACATACATACATACATACATACATACATACATACATCTATGCATGTCAACATCAAACGAGCAGGTGAACAGACCGTTTAAAAATGTCCTTTTGTGCAATTTCTTCCATAATTATGCCGACTCTCGAGCCAAAATCAGTAACCAAATGATTTCTTCTTTTATAAATAAGAGTCTGCCTTTTACGAACCAACTTAGCGTTATTGAGACCAGATTATAAATTTTATCTTACACCCTGTGGAATTTTGCTTTTAATATCCTGACTGATATTGTTAAGAATTCCAATACAAGTATTACTACAAAATCTGTAAGTTACTTAAGGTGGCGTTAGTACTCTTCCCATTTCACTTAGTCTTTACAAATAAGTCAAGATTTACTGCTGTGGTATGAAAAAGTCTGAGATGATCCTTCTGTTGTTTATATGAAGCGGCTAAGGGGATACTGGGACGAAATTCTGCAACAAGCATCTTGCTTTGAAAAATATCGCTTTCAGATAGCAGTTGTTATTCCATCTCTCGTGACGCTATCCAATTTTCTCAAAGTACTAAGAACCATCCAAATTATCAAATAAACGCAAACTATGTGGAAAACTAAACTTGAAGAAAGGGTCAACAATCTGCGCCGCCATATTGGAAGGTTAACACCAATAATAAAATATAAGGGGAATAATAGTTCACACCTCTTATGCAAAATAAAATAAAATTCTACGGCGACTCTACATACCAAGCTCCTGAGTGAAATGAGGAAGAAAAACATTATCTTTAATAAAGCCACTTCTAAAAATTAAGAATCATCCTGGTATAAGATCCGGAACGATTTCAACCAGAATGCATCGTTGCTAAAAACAGTTCAGAAGGAATACTTTGACATTATCTACAGTAAAACATACACAATTGACCCTGAAACCTTCAAACTACATAATTGGAAAATAGGTAAGCTACATAACTGGAAAAGTTATGGAAGAGACTTATTCTAGTACGAGAAAACCATTAATATGTGTATTCAAAAGAACTGTGGAAAGCCAGATTGACGTAACAAATTTGGTTTATATAGCACGGACGAATCTTATAGCCAAGGATAAAACCAACGAGTTGGCAGAAAGCTATATATATATTGTGTGCCTACATATTTTATACAAACTTTACACAAGCTCTCTCAATCAATACCTCCAGGATCAGTACGCATATGAAAAGAAACGAGAGTGGGGGTTACTCGAAGTAAGAAAACTGCAGAAATCTTGTGACAGTTTGGGTTTATTATAGGAAAACATTCGACTCTATTCCCACTCATGCTTGCTGAAGTCTCTAAAATTGGCTAAAGTATCAATTGTAATAGTCACTGTCACTGAAATTCTCACAAATCTCTGGGCAATAATCCTTACAGAATGATCGTCTCCGATGTTACAGGGAATGTTCGAAGGAAACGTTTTTCTGTATTTCTTTTGGCATTAAATTTGTTATCATTTCCCTTATATGAATCCAGTGGTTATATGCTAGGGTATATAATGCTATTGATACCAACGTAACCCATAATTTGTGGATAATCTGAAGATCTATGCTAAAAATGCTACAATGCCAAAAAGCAAACCAGCATGAGTTAATATTTTCTGCTGACATTGGAATGGAATTTGGCCAAAAGAAGTATTCATATTTGACAGCTTAACGTGGAAAATCAATCATGCCACTCCCTGCCAAACATAGAAATCAACGGTCTCTCTATCTCTCATAGTCCACACTGTGTATACAGGTAATTATAGGCTTTGAGGAAAATTTATCATAAGAACGTGTTGTGAACAAAGAACATTATATCAGACTTAGAAAACTAAGGTAATTGTGTACTCTCTTCTTACAAAAGAATATTCCACAAGGCATTTGCAGTACCAGTGCTGATAACAATATTTGTGATCTGATAACAATAATTGTGGTCCCCTGATAACAATATTTGTGGTCTGCTGATAACAATAGTTGTGATCTGCAAAAGAAATCTAGTCCATAGATATTAAACGGGGAAGATCCCGACATCAACTGAAAACTTCTACAAAATAGTGATATAGACAGGTTCTCTCTAAGAACTAGAACATTGTCCTGATAATGCAAGATCCTTTTCTTCAGTTTTCCTGGGCTTTTGGTCTTGATAGCCGTTCGAAACTGTTTCAGCAAGTTGTCATAGTACTTTCCATTAATGGTGTGACTCTTTTGAAGATGGTCGATAAAAACGATGCATTTTGCATCCGAAAAGGACTGAGACCATCGCCTTCCCTACATATGAAACGACCTTGGCCTTCTTTGGAACAGGTGAAGAAGGGTGTTTCCACGGCATGGATTGTCTCTTTGTCTCTGGCTCAAAGTGATAAACACAACACTCATCCTGGGCTAGGAAACATTCAACGAAAACTGCTCGATATGCCTCAAACAACGTCAGATTTTCCAGTGACGAGATCAGCCTGCTGCGTTTTTTATCAGGTGTCAAAGGACGTGACGCCCACTGAGCAGAAACCTTAGTCATGCTAAGTTCATTGTGCATAATATTCTCAGCTATTTCGCCTGATATGCTAATAACATTGACTATTTGATTTATAGTCAATCGCCTGTCATCCATCACCATGTGGTGAACACGATCAATGTTTTCCTTGGTGGTGGATACTGCTGGACATTCAGACCTTGGTTCATCTTCAAAACTCTCCCTTCCTCTCCTAAATTTAGCTATTCACTTTTGCACTATATATAAAGCTAGTGTCATCCCCTAATGTAGCAACCATGTCAGTATTAAATATTCTTGGGAGCTAAACCCTTTTTCGGCAGGTTCTTGATAACACCGCGATGCCAAATTTTGTCCATTTTCAAGAGAAGTCGCTAGTAGTTACTTTTAAAGTCTTATTTGAACAGTCAGGTGTCTGTTTACCTGAAAAGAAATAATGCGCATATTAATAAAAAGAGTTTGAAATTAATGCATGCAAGATTTCATTGCGCTAACATCATTCCTTCATAGTCAGCCTATGTACTTCTCAGTACACAGTCGTATGGACACCCTCATTTTGGCAAATTAATGCATGTTTATATGGCTTCACAATGACAGCAAAACACCGCCTTGTAGGTTACAGAAGAATTAAAGTAAGACAAAACAATGTAAACAATTTCACGGTTGGTTTTGAAAATAGCTAAAGGGATCGTCGTTCTACGGAAATCATCTTTCATTTCTCAATGCTTATTACCTGCCAAGAAAAGGCCATAACAAAAACAAAAAATGTTTGAAGATAATTAAAAAAGAAGATTGGAATAGAGACTGATCACCCTCAAACGAGGACCGAAAATCGTCAGCGAAAAACTTCGGATTCAGAAGAAAGTTGCAAAAAGTAAAAGGATTGACTAGAAATTCAATTGAAACGATTCAGTTGTCTACAGAGACACGACAAGACAATCAATAAACATTACGACGGCTACTTCTCAGGAAGATATAGCGTTATTCTGGAGGAAAATGTGAAACCATCGGAGTTTAATAACGGAACGGAGTAGTTACAAGTAATCCGAAGAAAATATTGTCTTTGTATAAAACAAAAAACAGTCAATAGCGACACTCCTGAGACTGTGATGAAAAAAATCGGGATTAGAAACGAGCCAGAAAGAGAGTTTATTGTAGGATACCTAAACGAAAGAAAAATTACCTCCAAGTTCTCAATAGAGACATAAACCTACCAAGCTGATTAGCGATAGCAGATACAAAACTCACAGCCAAAAATAATGCTATTCACTTGCTAAAAAGTTGCCAGCCAATTACATACCAGAATCTCGTGTATAAAATATTTTTAGTATATTGGAAGCTGTCCTTCCAGGATTACTTTGATAGTAATATCATTACTGCTGGACAAAGAGCTGGAAAGAATGGAGTTTGGAGATGTGCAAGACAACTCTGGATCGAGAGAACTGTGATGTTAGAGGTACTTCAGCGTAAGAAGGAACTTGGTGCAGTCAATCTGGATTACACGAAAGCATTTGACTCTACTCGTAGACGTTCTTGCTAAAGTTTCAGATAATATTATCAAGGACATAAACAAGATGACTTTGTCAAGGGCAACCATTCTGAAGTTAAGCACAGGAAATTAGTTTTATTATCACCTATAAGATATAGCATTGCAGATTATTTGGGGGAGGGCAGCAATGATGCTGTATATACTTTTAATAAATACTTTGTCCGTTTTGTGAAGCAAATCTGAAAGAGAAGCACCAGCTAAACACATCGCCTCTTTTTAGATGATCTGAAAATATATGCCAAAATATGGACGATATGAAGGAAAATCTTGGTTTAGTTATGACATTCTCAAACGATATAAAGATGAAATTTGGCCAGGATAAAAGTTCCTGAATGGTTTGTAAAGGGAAGATGAACTATAAACCCATCTGGTAACATAATTATCAATGGTCCAACTATTTCTCTGATATCTGATTAGGATACTTAAAATACATGTAAATTTTCCTGTGATGGAACGTATAAGAAGGAGCATGTGACTGGGAATATAACACTAGAATAAGGAAAATATTAGCCTCAGAAATTTACGCAGGTAAATATCGATAGCCTTTGTGTGTTTGTTGTGACGGAATACATACTAAGCTTTGGGTTATTCGATTAGATGCCAGATGAAATTCATGCTATTAATGTTAAAATATAAACTGGCACCAGGAATTTACATATCAGTAATGATATAGTTTGTCATTACGTAAAACAAAAACAAGACTGTAGAGACGGAACATCGATCTAAACAGTCTTTCAAATTCTATCATATCCTTTCAGCATCTAATACAAACGCCGAAGGAACAAGTGTGCATGCATGAGTCTAGAAATTCTGAAGGAAGGTTTTAGTTGATGCCATTGATCCTAGTAATTTACTGCTATATAATTTTGTCGATCCTGAAGGTTGACCGGTAAAATTAACCCCAGGACAATTGACTTCGAAACGTAAAGATCCAAAAAAAATAGCACAAAGTATTTTCTTAAGTGCGCTAATGTTTCTGAAAATCCAGTAATATAATATAATTAAAAACATTATAAAAAATAATGATGAAAATATACAATATTAATTCTGTACACATTCACACTAACGTAGACACAGACACGCACACAAATATAAAAGTTTATAGAATAGTAATGTATTTATATGAACATTTTTGAAACTAGCGACCTCTCCATTGGTCACCGGACAACTTCTTTAGTCTTGACAGAGAAAAACAATGTCAAGCTAACTCAACACATTTTCACTTCGATATGACAAAATCTACTGTGC